>NC_057795.1:309572530-309699068 GCF_018294505.1 Triticum aestivum | reverse complement strand
CAACAACAACAACAACAACAACAACAACAGCAGCAGCAACAGCAACAACAACAACAACAACAGCAGCAACAGCAACAGCAACAACAACAACAACAACAACAACAACAGCAACAACAGCAACAACAGCAACCAACTAGAGAGCTACAACGGTCATAAACATTCATTGAGATTAATCAACATTGGGTACAGGCATGAGTAGGATATAAATTACCATGATCATAAATATCCTGGAGGCTATGTTGGTTTTGATTCAACGACATGCGTGAACATGTGCCAAGTCAAGCCACTTGAATCATTCAGAGGAGGATACCATCCTATCATACTACATCACAACCATTTTAAATGCATGTTGGCACACAAGATAAACCATTATCCACTCCTAGCTACTTAAGCATGGCATGAGTAAGTATGATCTCTAATTGTCATTGCAAACATGTTTATTCGTAATAGGCTGAATCAAGAATGATGAGCTAATCATATTTACAAAAACAAAATAGGTCAAGTTCATACCATCTTTTCTTCATCTCAATCATCTCATCAAGTTTTGTCATTATTGCCTTTCACTTGCACGACCGAACGATGTGAATAATAATAATATTGCACGCGCCATGGACTAACCTGGAATCTACAAACATTTATTCAAAGGAGAAGACAATGTAATATGGGCTCTTTGTTATATCAACAATAACGCATATGATAGCCACTTAACATTTTCATCATGGTCTTCTCCTTATGACCCAAAGAAAAGAAAAGAATTTTAAAGAAACACATTGAAATAGTTTTGGAATCTTCATTTTCTCAAGAAAGCAAAATGGAAGAAAAATAAAAACGAGAAAAACTATTTACACAGGAAAGCTCCCAACAAGAAAAAGAAGAATGAGAAATCTTTTGGTTTTTTTAATACTACAACTAATTAAACTAGAAAGAAAAACTAAAAATAAGCAAGAGATATTTTTGGATTTTATCAAAAAAATTCAAACTCACAAGAAGAAAGCAAGAAAAAGAAACTAAAATGGATTATACAATGAAAAAGGATGAAAGCCGACAACTAGAATGAATGTGTAATGCATAAATGTAATGTCGGTGAGAAATACGTACTTCCCCATGCTTAGGCTTTTGGCCTAAGTTGGTCTATGGCCACGGCTCGTAGTAAACCTCTCTTGGATACTATGGAGGGTCCTGAAGGTTCCACTGGTTGGCGAACTCCTGTGGCTCCCACTGATAAATATTCTACTGCTATGGCTCCGGTGCAGGTGTTGGCTTAGGTACTGGGGGTTGTATAAGACCCCGGTATTTATAGATGTCATCGGGCATAATAGTGTACCTGCCTGAATAAAGATCGAACAAAGACGATGCATGCAATGTAATAATCTTTCAATTACCCTAACTGAATACGAAGTTGTACAGGAGTCGCTTTTGCTTATCATTGTTAATAAAGTGATGTGCTACCATACTAGCATAGTCTAAATACTTAGTGGGTAGCCGCATCTCGTCCTCATCATCATGCCTAATAGGAATCTCAAAATGTTTAGCGAGGCGGGAGGCATATACACCACCAAAAATACTACCCTTTGAATGGTTTGTGTGTAATCACCGAGCAACCATAGCACCCAAACTAAAAGTTCTATCAGCATATAAAGCATGGCGTAAAATAGCAAGGTTATGTGCACTAAGAGTTCCACTCTACCCACGACCAGTGAAACATCTCCCAGCAAATAATGCATAGTAACATAAAACCGAAAAATGCAAACTAGCTACTCTCGCTTCCGACACTCCTCTCTCTTCTCCCACAGTAGTTTCAAAGATGAAATCCTCCATGTCTATAGGACATGGATCACTGATGCTGCCCTCATAAGGTATTTTTCAAACATTGCAAAAATAATATAATGTCATTTCCTTAGGCACATCATACAAGTGAAATTCTACCATAGGTGGTTCCTTCCTAGGATAAAAATAAAAGTTTTGCACGAAGGTATTAGTGAGTAGGAGGTATTGGTCACACTTATCTTGGAGGAAGGGGACGATGCCGGCATTGTTTGCCAAATAATAGAAATCCTCATAAATTCCTGCCTCCTTAAAAAATGTGCCACTTGGCCACTCACACGGCCGAACCTCCGCCACACGCGGAAGATTGTACTTGGGCTTCTCTTGCATACTTTCCTCCAAAGTTACAGCTTGATGAGTGATAACCCACAAGTATAGGGGATCACAATAGTTTTTGAGGGTAGAGTATTCAACCAAATTTATAGATTCGACACAAGTGGAGCCAATGAATATTTTCAAGTATTAACAGCTGAGTTGTCAACTCAACAACACCTGGAGATTAATTATCTATAGCAAGATGATCAGTAGCAAAGTAAAATAATACTTTTGATAGCTGTAGTAAAAATAGCGGTAATGGTAACAATGATAGCAATGATTTTGTAGCAGTTGTGACAGCAGCAATAGCAATAGTAACTTAGCAGAAACAATATGTGGAAAATTCGTAGGCATTGGATCGGTGAATTCGCTAGATGATATTCATCATATAACAGTCATAACCTAGGGCGATACAAAACTAGCTCTAGTTCGTAAATATAATGTAGGCATGTATTCTGTAAATAGTCATACATGCTTATGGAAAGAACTTGGATGGCATCTTTTGTCCTACCCTCCCGTGGCAATGGGGTCCATAAGGAAACAAAGGGATATTAAGGCCTCCTTTTAACAGATAACCGGAACAAATCATTAGCACATAGTGTAAATAAACTCCTCAAATTACGGTCATCACCGGAAAGTATCCCGACTATTGTCACTCTGGGATTTACGGATCATAACACATAATAGGTGACTATAACTTGCAAGATTGAATCTAGAACATGGATATAATGGTGATAACAGAAATGGTTTAGATCTGAAATTGTGCCACCCGGGTCCAAAGTGACAAGCATTAAGCATGGCAAAGTCATAGCAACATCAATCTCAGAGCATAATGGATACTAGGGATCAAGGCTTGTCACAGCCCTAGCATTAGACTTGCTTGCCATTGCATTTCATCATGTCATCATCTTTTTAATTCATGAAAGTTGAAATGAGGTTAGTTGAAACCCTCAGAAATCATTCTCTGAAATGATCAAGTTAAAAATTTCTTCAATTATGCCCAAGAAAATGTTCATGTCAATCCCTAAAAATACTGACAAGAGGTAAAATTTAAACCAATATTTTTAGAGCATTAAAAGCAATTATTTGGGGCATTTGAAATTAAATCATAATGTATTTGAATTGGATTTATTTCTATTATTAAAGAAATACATCTCCAATTATTCCGAAACTTTTTGTGGGGCTCTGGAAGAATCCATTTAGTCCTCATATTAAATTTCAGAAGATTTTGAAATGATTTGATTTTGAATCAAATCAAAACAGATTGCAGAAAATTAAAAAAAGAAAAGAAAAGAGAGAGACTCACATGGAAACCTACTGTGTGGCCCAGCACTGCAGTTGGCCAGCCCAGACCACCTCCCGGTTCCCAGTCGTCATCCCTCCCCTAGCCAATAGGCAGAGCGCGTGGCCGCCACGCGCCGGCCACCTCCAGGTTGCCTGCCTCGCTCCCAGACCCCCTGGACGTCGCCACGATACCCCATCGACCCCTGGCGCTCTCCTCCATGCTCATCCCCTCCCCTGGATCTCTCTTTCTAACCCATCGAGTGGAGCTCGTCGCCACCGTTCATCGCCTATATAGCCACCGCCTCCCCCTGAACCTCTCTCCATGTCTAGAAGATCCCCCACGACCACCTCTTCCTCCTCGTCAATTCACGTGAGCGCGGTCGCCATGCATCGCCATCTTCATCGCCTTATTCTCCCTCCGGCTGCCAAGATTGCCAGCAACGCCACGACGCCGTCTGGGCCTCCCCGAGCCCGCTGTTCTGTTGTGTGTGTGTGTGCACCGTGAGCTCCTCTCCATTTCCCCTCCGACCCCTCGCTCTAGTTCATGCTGCAGCTGCTGCCCCACGAGCTCCCGCGCTGTCGTCCGCCATTGTCATTGCATGCGTAGTCCACAAGCTCCTCTGCTTGTAGACATGCCCTTGGCGTGTTCCTGCTGATCCCAGGAACCCGTACAACCCCTCAGATGCTCTCGCCGTGCCCCGTAGCGCTGCCTGCTGATGACCCACAAGTATAGGGGATCTATCGTAGTCCTTTTGATAAGTAAGAGTGTCGAACCCAACGAGGAGAAGAAGGAAATGACAAGCGGTCTTCAGGTGTTCTCTGCAAGCACTGAAATTGTAGGTAACAAATAGTTTTGTGATAAAAAAAATTGTAACGGGTAACAAGCAATGAAAGTAAATAAAGTGTAGAAAGGTGGCCCAATCCTTTTTGTAGCAAAGGACAAGCCTGGACAATTTCTTATAATGAGAAAAGCGCTCCCGAGGACACATGGGATTTATCGTCAAGCTAGTTTTCATCACGCTCATATGATTCACGTTTGTTACTTTGATAATTTGATATGTGGGTGGACAGGTGCTTGGGTGTTGCCCTTACTTGGACAAGCATCCCACTTATGATTAACCCCTATTGCAAGCATCCGCAACTACAAAAGAAGTATTAAGGTAAACCTAACCACAACATTAGACATATGGATCCAAATCAGCCCCTTACGAAGCAACGCATAAACTAGTGTTTAAGCTTCTATCACTCTAGCAACCCATAATCTACTTATTACTTCCCAATGCCTTCCTCTAGGCCCAAATAATGGTGAAGTGTCATGTAGTCGACGTTCACATAACACCACTAGAGGAGAGACAACATACATCTCATCAAAATATCAAACGAATACCAAATTCACATGACTACTAATAGCAAGACTTCACCCATGTCCTCAGGAACAAACGTAACTACTCACAAAGCATATTCATGTTCATAATCAGAGGAGTATTAATATGCATTAAGGATCTGAACATATGATCTTCCACCAAGTAAACCAATTAGCATCAACTACAAGGAGTAACCAACACTACTAGCAACCCATAGGTACCAATTTGTGGTTTTGATACAAGATTGGATACAAGAGATGAACTAGGTTTTGAGAGGAGATGGTGCTGGTGAAGATGTTGATGGAGATTGACCCCCTCCCGATGAGAGGATCGTTGGTGATGATGATGGTGATGATTTCCCCCTCCCGGAGGGAAGTTTCCCCGATAGAATAGCTCCGCTGGAGCCCTAGATTGGTTCCTCCAAGGTTCCGCCTCGTGGCGGCGGAGTTTCGTCCCGTAAGCTTGCTTATGATTTTTTTCCAGGGTAAAATCCTTCATATAGCAGAAGATGGGCATCGGAAGGCCACCAGGGGGCCCAGGAGACAGGGGCGTGCCCAGTAGGGGTGGGCATGCCCCCCACCCTCTTGGCCAGGGTGTGGGCCCCCTTTGGTGTTTTCTTCGCTCAATAATTCTTATTAATTCCAAAAATAACTTCTGTGGAGTTTCAGGATTTTTGGAGCTGTGCAGAATAGGTTTCCAATATTTTTGCTCCTTTTCCAGCCAGAATTCCAGCTGCCGGCATTCCCCCTCTTCATGGTAAACCTTGTAAAATAAGAGAGAATAGCCATGAGTATTGAGACATAATGTGTAATAACAGCCCATAATGCAATAAATATTGATATAAAAGCATGATGCAAAATGGACGTATCAACTCCCCCAAGCTTAGACCTCCCTTATCCTCAAGCGGAAGCCGAAATCAAAAAATGTGTCCACATGTTTAGAGATAGAGGTGTTAATAAAAATAAAATACGGACATGAGGGCATCATAATCATTCTTATAACAGCAACATATATAGATTTTTGTCATATGGTTTCTTATGCTCAAGTAACAATCAATTCACAATGTCAAGTATGGTTCATAAACTTAATTGGGAACTAACAAACTATAATCCCAGTCATTAAAGCAATTGCAATTTATCATAACATCAGAAAGAGTCAAGTATAGAGCTTTTCAGCAAGTCCACATACTCAACTATCATATAGTCTTCTACAATTGCTAACACTCACGCAATACTTGTGGTTATGGAGTTTTAATCGGACACTGAGAAAGATAGGGGCTTATTGTGTTGCCTCCCAACGTATTCACCTTTGGGTTATGTCAACAATAATAATTCATGCTAACTTACATCCAATTGGATATATATATATATATATATATATCAGGATCTTTCAAACACGAGGAGCTTGCCAAAGGATAAAATGAAAAAGGGAAAGGTGAAGATCACCTTGACTCAAGCATAAAGTAAAAACATAAAGTAAAAGATAGGCCCTTCGCAGAGGGAAGAAGAGGTTGTCATGTGCTTTTAGGGTTGGAGGCACAAAATCTTAATGCAAAAGAACGTCACTTTATATTGCCACTTGTGATATGAACCTTTATTATGCAGTCCGTCGCTTTTATTACTTCCATATCACACGATCGTATAAAGCTTATTTTCTCCGCACTAATAAGTCATACATATTTAGAGAGCAATTTTTATTGCTTGCAACATGACAACTTACTTGAAGGATCTTACTCAATCCATAGGTAGGTATGGTGGACTCTCATGGAAAAAACTAGGTTTAAGGAAATTTGGAAGCACAAGTAGTATCTCTACTTGGTACAAGGAATTTGGCTAGCTTGAGGGGGAAAGGCAAGCTCAACATGTTGGGAAGATCAATGACAATATACTTTAACTGAGATGTGAGAAAACATAAACCATTACGCTGTCTTCCTTGTCCAACATCAACTCTTTAGCATGTCATACTTAATGAGTGCTCACAATCATAAAAGATGTCCAAGATAGTATATTTTTATGTGAAAACCTCTCTTTCCTTATTACTTCCTATTAATTGCAACGATGACCAAAACTATGTTTGTCAACTCTCAACAACTTCTAGGCCTCATACTCTTTATATGTGAAGTCATTACTATCCATAAGATCAATATGAACTCTTTTTATTCTTTTTATCCTTTGTACTTCCTCAAGATCATAGCAAGAAATCAAAGCCCTTGACTCAACACTAATCTTTATTATAGATAGCTCATGGACTAGATTACATAAAGAGATCACAAAGCAAAACTCAAAACTGCTTCATACCAAAGCTTCAATCTACTAGATCAACATATTACTAAAAGGATCGAACTAAGTAAAACGGTAAAGATAGGAGTGTGATGGTGATACGATACCGGGGCACCTCCCCCAAGCTTGGCAGTTGCCAAGGGGAGTGCCCATACCCATGTGATTATGTCTCCTTCATAGTTGGTGTTGTGATCTTCTTGGCAATGATGCCCCTCAGGATACGATTATCCTCCTCGAGCTTATTGCCTTGTTGTTTGAGGTCCATAATTTCTTTGCAGAGCTTGCCCGTAACGGCTAAAGCTCCCTTTACCGAAGGATGTTGTATAGCTTCTGGAGAACAAGTGACGGTCTTTTTCATGTTTTCATAAGAAAGAAATTTAACGTTGGAAGGGATGACCGAATTTGAAATAGCCGAGCTATGTAGTTCCCCCATCATGACTCCTGCTTGGAAGCAAGAGGTAACTTCTTGATCTTCCTCCATGGCATCTATCCTTTTCAAGTCAGCATCCATCTCATCCTCCGTTGATGGTCCAAACTAATAAGCATCGCTATTTGCGCTTGGACCTGGTGTCGGGTGAGACACCCGACTCTCCCTGACTGACTCTTGAGAAGACATCTTGCTCTTAATCTGCAACAGGAACAACTCGAAACAAAAACAGAGGAGTTCTGCGTGATACGGTGGTCAAAACCTTCGGGAGATTATATAATGAATTTTTACCGACCAAAATACGTAGCGTGCAAGAAAATGGAGTCCGGGAGGCACACGAGGTGCCCACGAGACAGGGGGCGCGCCCAGGAAGGGTGGGCGCGCCCTCCACCCTCGTGGAGGCCTCGTGTCCTTCCCGGATTACTTCTTGCTTTCCAAAATTCTTAAATATTCCAAAACGGAGAAAATTGCCATTAGAACTGTTTTGGAGTCGGTTTACTTACCGTACCACATACCTATTCCTTTTCGGAGTCTGAAACATTCTGGAAAGTGTCCCTTATGTATTCCTCTGGGGTTACGGTTTCAATAATATTAGTTTCAACATTGATGGGATTACCTAAGATATAATGTTTGATTCTTTGACCGTTCACCACCCTCGGACTCGTGCCTTCGAAGTTGTAGATTTTTATGGCACCGGAATGATAGACCTCCTCGATAACGTAAGGACCTTCCCATTTAGAGAGAAGTTTTCCTGCAAAAAATCTTAAACAAGAGTTGAATAACAACACATAATCACCTACGTTAAATTCTCGCTTTTGTATTCTTTTGTCATGCCATCTTTTAACTTTTTCTTTGAACAGCTTGGCATTCTCATAGGCTTGAGTTCTCCGTTCATTAGATGAGCTAATATCAAACAACCTCTTCTCACCAGCAAGTTTGAAGTCATAGTTGAGCTCTTTAATAGCCCAATATGCTTTATGTTCAAGCTCAAGAGGTAAGTGACATGTTTTCCATATACCATCTTATACGGATAAATACCCATAGGATTTTTTATGCAGTTCTATAGGCCCATAATGCATCATCAAGTTTCTTGGACCAATTCTTTCTAGATCTATTCACTGTCTTTTGCAAAATTAATTCTCTATTGCTCAACTCTACTTGACCACTAGACTGCGGGTGATAAGGAGATGCAATTCTATGGTTAACATCATACTTAGCAAGCATCTTATGGAAAGCACCATGAATAAAATGTGAACCACCATCAGTCATAAGATATCTAGGGACTCCAAACCTCGGAAAAATAACTTCTTTAAGCATCTTAATAGAAGTGTTATGATCAGCACTACTAGTTGGAATGGCTTCTACCCACTTAGTAACGTAATCAATAGCAACTAAAATATGTGTGTAACCATTAGAGGCAGGAAAAGGTCCCATATAATCAAAGCCCCAAACATCAAATGGTTCAATAACAAGAGAATAGTTCATAGGCATTTCTTGACGTCTACTAATATTACCTATTCTTTGACATTCATCAGAGGACAAGACAAACTTACGAGCATCTTTGAAGAGAGTAGGCCAATAAAAACCGGATTGCAATACCTTATGTGCAGTTCTATCTCCAGCGTGGTGTCCTCCATATGATTCAGAGTGACACTTGCATAGGATATGTTCTTGTTCATGATCAGGTACACAACGTCTAATAACACCATCTACTCCTTTATAAAGGTGTGGGTCATTCCAGAAGTAATGTCTTAAATCATAAAAGAACTTTTTCTTTTGCTGGTATGTGAAACTAGGTGGTATAAATTTAGCAACTATGTAACTAGCATAATCAGCATACCAAGGAGCAATACGAGAAGCATTAATGACCGCTAATTGTTCATCGGGAAAGTTATCATCAATAGGTAGTGGGTCATCAAGAACATTCTCTAACCTAGACAAGTTGTCTGCAACGGGGTTCTCAGCTCCCTTTCTATCAATAATATGCAAATCAAATTCTTGGAGCAAGAGAAGCCATCTAATGAGTCTAGGCTTAGCATCTTTCTTTTCCATAATAAATTTAATAGCAACATGATCAGTGTGAATAGTAACTTTAGAATCAACTGAAAGTGCAACTATCCCTAGGTGGTTTTGGTAATTCATAACAACATATAACTCATTGAGCTAATGCTATTCCAAGACTATCATTTCAGGAAAGCTCAATGAATGGAATGGCATGGATGATGAAAGTGGATCCCTCAAAATACTAATGACAAAGGATTGGCTCAAGCTCAAAAGCTCACGACACTTCATTTTACATTTTAGTGATCTAAGATCACATTGAGTCTATAGGAAAATCCAATACTATCAAGGAGGGATGAGGTGTTGCTTAATGAGCCTCTTGCTTCATGTGCTTAGTGATATGCTCCAAAAACCCTCAGCTACTTTCTCACATCCACAAATGACCTAAACCTAAAGCCAAAATCGGTCACACCGATTCTTCCTATCCGGTGCCACCGAGTTCAAGTGTCATAGCCACTGCCACAAACCCTAGGCAAATTGGTTCTACCGATAGGGATCCCGGTCTCACCGAGATGGGATTGTAATCTCTCTCTTTCCCTTCGTAATGTTTCGGTCTAACCGAAGTGAGCGATCGGTCCCACCGGGATTGCAATGTAAATTCTCTGTTTCCCTTTTGTAACATTTCAGTCTCACCGAAAAGTGCAAATCGGTCCCACCGAGTTTACCTGACCAACTCTCTGGAAAGCTTATTACCAAAATCCGTCTCACCGAGTTTGTGTAATCGGTCTTACCGAGATTATGTTATGCCCTAACCCTAACCGAATCGGTCCTACCGAGTTGCATGTCAGTCCCACCGACAATCCTAATGGTCACGAGGTTTACTAAATCGGTCTGACCGAGTCTGTTGAATCGGTCCCACCGAGTTTTGTAAATTGAGTGTAACGTTTAGATTTTGTGTGGAGGCTATATATACCCCTCCACCTCCTCTTCATTCGTGGAGAGAGCCATCAGAACAAACCTACACTTCCAACTTACCATTTCTGAGAGAGAACCACCTACTCATGTGTTGAGGCCAAGATATTCCATTCCTACCATATGAATCTTGATCTCTAGCCTTCCCCAAGTTGCTTTCCACTCAAATCTTCTTTCCACCAGATCCAAATCCTATGAGAGAGAGTTGAGTGTTGGGGAGACTATCATTTGAAGCACAAGAGCAAGGAGTTCATCATCAACGCACCATTTGTTACTTCTTGGAGAGTGGTGTCTCCTAGATTGGCTAGGTGTCACTTGGGAGCCTCCGACAAGATTGTGGAGTTGAACCAAGGAGTTTGTAAGGGCAAGGAGATCACCTACCTCGTGAAGATCTACCGCTAGTGAGGCAAGTCCTTCGTGGGCGACGGCCATGGTGGGATAGACAAGGTTGCTTCTTCGTGGACCCTTCATGGGTGGAGCCCTTCGTGGACTCGCGCAACCGTTACCCTTCGTGGGTTGAAGTCTCCATCAACGTGGATGTATGATAGCACCACCTATCGGAACCACGCCAAAAACATCCGTGTCTCCAATTGCGTTTGAATCGTCCAAACCCTTCCCTTTACTTTCTTGCAAGTTGCATGCTTTAATTTCCGCTGCCTATATACTCTTTGCATGCTTGCTTGAATTGTGTGATGATTGCTTGACTTGTCCTAAGATAGCTAAAATTTGCCAAACTCTAAAATTGGGAAAAGGTTAAGTTTTTAATTGGTCAAGTAGTCTAATCACCCCCCCCCCTCTAGACATACTTCAAGGTCCTACAAGTGGTATCAGAGCTTTGATCTCCATTTGCTTTGATTTCCATAGCTTTTCGTGGTCATAGCCTTGGTTTCACAACCTAGGAGAGTATGGCGTCTAGTGAGGGAAATTATCACCGTAGAGGTCCTTACTTTGATGGTACTAATTTTGCTAGTTGGAAGCATAAGATGAAAATGCATATTCTTGGACATAACCCCGCCGTTTGGGCAATTATTTGTATTGGCTTGCAAGGTGAATTCTTTGATGGGAGATATCCGAACCGTGAAGCAAATGCGGAAGAATTGAAGATGCTGCAATACAACGCTCTGGCTTGTGATATAATCTTCAACGGATTGTGCCCCGAAGAATTCAACAAAATCAGCCGTCTTGAGAATGCAAAGGAAATTTGGGATACTTTGATTGATATGCATGAAGGTACTGACTCCGTCAAGGAATCCAATTGGATGTGCTCCAAAGTCAGCTTGACAAGTTCAAAATGAAGGATGGTGAAGGTGTCGCTGAAATGTACTCTAGGCTTGCACTTATCACAAATGAGATTGCCGGCTTAGGGGGTGAAGAGATGACCGACAGATTCATCATCAAGAAGATCCTAAGAGCATTGGATGGAAAGTATGATACCGTGTGCACATTGATCCAAATGATGCCAAACTACAAAGATCTCAAGCCAACGGAAGTCATTGGAAGAATTGTTGCTCATGAGATGTCACTTAAGGATAAGGAGGAACTTCACAACAAGTCAAGTGGTGCTTACAAAGCCTCAAGTGAAGCCCCCACATCATCAAGTGAGAAACAAACCTTCAATGAAGAATTGAGCTTAATGGTTAAGAACTTCAACAAATTCTACAAGAGTAGAAGCAAAGAAAGAAGCTCCAAGTCAAGGTCTTACAATGACAAAAGATCTTCTAGTCGAGAGCGCAATTGCTACAATTGTGGGAGACCCGGACACTATTCCAATGAGTGTACGGCACCCTACAAAAGAAGAGAAAATTCTCCAAAAAGAAGAAGAAAAAGAGAAGAATCACCATCGAGAGAGAGGAGGAGTAGAGATGATCGTTATGAACGAAGACCCTCACGGAGAAGCAAGTATTCGGAAAGGAAGGACAAGTCATCAAGGAGCTACACAAAACGAAGACATCAAGCTCATGTTGGTGAATGGGTATCCGGCTCCGACTCCGACAATCACTCCGAGAGAAGCTATCACTCCGACTCCGAATATACTCAAGATGAAGGTGTTGCCGGTCTAGCACTTGTGTCAACCAACTCGTACGACATATTTGATTCACCAAATGAAGGAATTGGAAGATGCTTCATGGCCAAAGGTCCAAAGGTAACACATCCCGAGTATGTTGATTTCGATAGTGATGAAGATGACTTACTTGCGGATGATGATTTACTTGTTGACAACTCTAGTGATGAATACTATGATGAAACGTCAATTAATCATGCTAATCAAGATAAAACGAATGACAATGATAAGGAGAAGATTGAGCTTCTAACTAAAGAACTAAACACACTTAAGTTAGCTCATGAAACTATCTTCGAAGATCATCAAGAACTTTTAAGGGCTCATGAGAAGTTACGCTTTGAAAAGCTCAATCTTGAGCAAGAGCATGAGTTCTTAAAATCAATCAATGATGATCTCTGTAAGAAAAGTTCTTCTTACATTGCCAAGCGTTTACTCTTATCTACTTACATGCCCCAAGTCAACTCTAGTAACAAGTACAAGAAAGATACTTCCTCTAGTAGTAACAATAATAATGTCAAATCCAATATTGTTGCTTCTAGTAGTTCTCTTGATTCCACTAATGATTCTCTTAGCCAAGTTACACTTGAGCAAGAAATAGCTTATTGAAGAGAATTATAGAGAAAGGTGTTTACAAGAGCCTTGCTGGGAGTAGGCAATTCGAGGAAATTCTACGCAAGCAAGGAAGGCACCGGAAGAATCAAGGTGTTGGTTTTGAACGAAAGTTCAATGCCAATGGAGTTGAGTGGGAAGAAGATCAATACCCCAAGACGACGTTTGTTCCTCAACAAGAGAAGTATGATCCTACTTCCTTCAAGGGAACACAAGCACAAGATGATCTTCCACCACAAGACCACAAGAACAAAGGCAAGGAAAAGCTTCAAGAAGAGATTGATGCATTTAAAGAAGCACCTAAGGCCTCGTTCAAGTGGGTTCCCAAGACTACGTCAAGTTCTACTTTATCAAGTACAACTACAACTCCAAGGATTCCCATCAAGATGATGTGGATCCCGAAGAAGAACTAGAGAGCTCTTGAGGGTGACTCCGCCAACATTCTTCACTCATATCATTATGGTAAGAACAAGTGCAATCAACTTCCACATCTTGCACTAGTTCAAGGAGTCACAAACCCTCATGTTAGTAAGGCAAGGGACAAGGTAACCTAATGATTTCATGGACATCATCTTGTGTGTGCATCACTCTATGTCTATGGATATTCTTGTTTGTTCCTTGTGGGACTAACCCATGTAGGTAAGTTGAAAGTGCAACTCACTCCAAAGGATTGCTCCAAATGATCTACATCAACGTTGAGCATCCACATCTTCAACACCTACATGAAGTCATCATCGACAAAACCCAAGGTTAGTTCATCCCTCTAAAAGGGGATCTCACATCTAGGGGGAGCTTAACTCTAAGAATTGAGTCAAAGCAACTCTAATGGTGTGAACACATCAATGCATTATGTAAAAGTGGTAACCCCACTTGAGCTTAAACGATGAGTATGACCTATGATCAAATGTTTTCATTTGACTCCTAAGTCAATATACTCATATATAGATGACCTAGTCATCGCCAATTGTTTGATAGATGCTAGAATTGGTTGTGCATGTTTTGCCACATATTTCATTTGCCATCTTATTGTGTGAGCATGTTGGTGCATATTTTACTCATTCAAGGACATCCACTTGTTGTTTTGAGTGATTGGTTTCTTTTTCTTTTGGCCAAGTGGATGGACAAGAATGCCTAAGAACCTTCTCTAGCTATCTATGCTTTTTTCTCATCTCAAACTCTATTCATGCTACATCACAAAATTTGATGTAACATCCCAAATTTCCAATTTGGAATGTTATACATAGATCATCAATTGCATATCATATTTTACTGCATTTGGTTTCGATCCTAGAAATCCTACGCAACTCAAGGACCCACGGAGAGAGTTGGGGATTTCGATATTTTCATATTTGAGTTTTCTCAAATTTTGGAAGTAGGGTCATTTGATTTTATTTATTTTATATTCAGTTATTTCAAATATATAAATATGAGAGAGGGAATAAAATGACTTTCCCATAATAAAGAAATATTGAAGATTTAACAAAAAAACGAATAAGATTTTATTTTGGATTTTTCTGACTATTTTATTTGAATTTAGGAAAAATGCGTGTTTTCCAAAATTGCATTTAGGCCCAAATAAATGTTCATCTAAACCGGCTTGATTTTAGAAGCCGGGGAAAATTTATTTCGGGATTTTTGGAGTCCGTTTAGTATTTTTTTTTCGTTTGTTTTTCTGCGTGATAATTATTTAAAAAAAATTGGAACCGACTTCGGGCCGTAACCGGCCAGGACTCCGCCTGGCCGGGTCTTTATATAGCGCGCCCCGGGCCCCGCCCTAGCCCAACTCGCCGCCACTGCCGCCGCCCAAACCCTAACCCTAGCGCCGCCCCGCCGCCAGCCCGCGCCGCCGCCGTCGCTGCCGCCGCCGTCGCCGCCGCCGCCCGCTGCCGCACTGGGCGCCGCCGCCGTCGACCGCCGCCACCACCGTCGGACCCCGCCGCCGACCACCGCCGCCATCGCCGGAGCCGTTGCCACCGCTGACCCGCACCCCGAGGTTTACCTTGCCGCCCCGTTTTTTTAGAAAAACCGCTCGGTTTTTCCGTCTGTTTTCGTCGGGTTTTTTTAGATTCCGTTTTTTTATTAGATCGGTTTTTCTTCCGGTTTGGTTTAATTAGCGAGCATTCACTCGTTCGTTCGTTTTAACGAACGCATTCATCGTTTAGATCCAGATGACGAACGTTCGTTCGTTAATCTGTTCGTCGTTTTTCTTTTTCTCAGATTTATTCCGTGATTTTTCTGATCGTGATTTCTGATCCAATTTTCGTTTTAGTATAACTTTTCGCTCGTTTATCGGAATCACGCGATTCAAGCGCCTAGAGTTTCGTCTCGAAACCCTCTTTCTGAATAATCTACTCAAACTAGTTTTTTCTTCTATAAAATTTGACTTAGGTCCAGATTAGTAAATGAAGCTTGTTTCTTTCGCCGTTTGAGTTTTGTTTCTTCGCTCGATTTGATTCTTTTTGCAAACCGGAGTTCTTAAGTTGAACTTTCTAGTTAGACCTCTTATTTGAGTTTTACCCGTGCATTAGATGAGTACTTATTGTATGCTTGTTTGTTTCTTTGCTTGCGATAGAGTACCTGGATTGCGCCGCTTGCTACTTCGTATCCCTAGGTTACGCAGATCATCAGCAAGGCAAGTAACACTTTGATCATACCTCCATATTACCCAGTTTTATTGCATTAGTTCAATCCTCCCAACAATTGCATGATTAGGATCTGATTTAAATTGTGGGTTTTGGGAAGTAGTTGAGGTAGTACCTATTACCTGTTTTATTATCAGACCCTTGGGAGTTACTTCTACGTTTGCTTATTATGCCATGCTATGCTAGTAGACATGGATTGGGTGAGTGAATATCCATGACAGATGTGAGATTGTTAATTAATGGTTTATTGAAGGTGGCAACATTAATACACATCTGGGTGGATTGAGGTACCTGGTTATTCCAGGATTGCCTGTCTAGGCACCTGGGTAGACCAGGATTGCCTGTTTTTTTCATTGGACCGCCACCTAGGCTCAAAGGGATCATAATATTATTCATGCTAGAAACTTCCGTGTGCAGCCACATGCTATTATGGGCTCTATCATAGTTGACTAAGTTGTGCGAACTCTTACAGTGGTAGACTAGCAGATGTAGGGGATGTAGGTTGGTATGGTCTACCCATCGTAAGGTGCTAGCGCTTCTGAAAGACTATGTCTCGGTCATCCGTTTCTCAAACAACATGTAGTGCGAGAATCCCAACGGAGGAGATCGAGTCATGTGGGGAAAAGTGCGCAACCTCTGCAGAGTGTACAAACTAATCATGATTAGCCGTGTCCCCGGTTATGGACATCTTGAGTATCTAGTACTTGGATTATCATGTGAATCTCATCATGTTACTTTAATTAATATTGTTGGGTTTGTAAATGTTGATGCTTAATTGGGATTGAGGATGTTGTCAACCATTCTCAATGTTTAACAACCACCATGATATTTAAATAAATTTATTCCTTTGCAGTAGGGAAAATCTGGCTTTACGCAAAACTGTAACCATAGAGCTATCCACCAAGCCATATATGCATGTAGTATAGCTTTACTCTTTTCATTATTCTCTATGTGTTACTTTGCCAACATATTCCATGTGCTGACCCATGTTTAGGCTGCAACATTTATGTTGCAGACTTTTCAGACGATGAGTAAGATGATTTAGGATCGTGGTTCTATACTCAGTGATGCCGTTGGAGTTGATGGACTCACTTATCTTCCAAGCCTTCCGCTGTTATTGTTATTAGATGGCCTTAAGTCATATTTACTGTAATAAGTTCTCTTTGGAGACATTCGATGTAATAAGTGTGTGATTGCTACTCTGCTATAAATTGGTCAAGTACTGTGCGTGTCAGCATTACTGATCCAGGGATGACACTAATGCACAGAGATCAGACTGTTTGAGGTCTGGTCGCTACAAGATGGTATCAGAGCACACGCTGACTGTAGGACACGACCACTAAGCAAAAGCCATAGATCACTACTCTCTCCTCTCATTCTAACTCCTCATCTTTTCTATTCTTTTAGGATGGTGGATGCAAGGAACAAGTTCATGCAACCGGATGAAGACACACCCTTTGGACGACACCTGAAGGAAGTAACCAAGTACTTGAAGATCGGAGTACCAAGCTTCACCGGAACCTACAACGCCACCTTACCTGAAGAAGAGGGCTGGATGATTCAAGTTCAAGTTTCAGGAAGAACGTTCATGCCAGTCACTGAGCCTATAGAGTTTTCCTTTGATGCACCAACCTGGATTTTAGGGAGCATGGCAGCTCACATCACCATGGGACGCATTGGAGAAGTTTATCACCAGGAGCTTAAGGATACTACCTACCAGATTTGTGGGCGCCGAGATGAGCAATGGGAGATGATCAGCACCAGGAAAGACAGATCAGTTGCAGCTTTTATCCAGGAGTTAAACCAGCACATTCGACGCCAGGAGAACCAGATGTGTGCAGACATGATGGATCTGAAGAAGGCCATGACCAAGATCACGGAACTGGAGGAAGAACTCAAGTCTACACGCGATGGATATGAGGAGGAAATATCAATGCTAGTCAAGAAGAATGATGATCTAAAGAAGAAGTTAAGAGTGTTCATGGGATTTCTAGCAACTGGAGAAGACGAAGATTGCACTTGTCCCGAGAACTACATCATCATCGACGACACCGACTCAGACCCAGATGATAGTGATGATGACTATGTGGATGAAGCTGGAGCAGATATCATGGAGTCTTCATCGGAGCAGTTTTTCTAGTAGACCACCATAACAGTAGTAGAATTTCCCTCCATGTATCTATTATAGTCTGAGCACTTTGTAACGATAGATAGACCGTTGTATGCCCTTGCTTGTTTGAATGAAGTGTTTTGATTGCTATTTGTCTCATGTGCATATGGATAGTGTTTTCACCTTAGACCTCATTCTATTCCATATTCTCTTCTTTTCTAAACCCTCATATGCCTCCGAGACGTGACAACGGATTTGCTTTCCCACCGGAGCTCACCCAGTTGATCCAGTAGCAGAATGCATTGATGCAGATCCTAGTCCAGAATCAGAATCAAGGGAACAACAACAACAACAATCCACCACCACCACCTGTTGATCACTTAACCCGTTTTCTTAGGCTGAATCCGATGGTGTTCTCCAGTAGCACCGAGCCGATTGTTGCAGATGATTGGCTTCACAAGACAGCCAGGGAGTTGACCACTGCCAGATGCACAGATGCAGAGAAGGTGCAATTTGCCGCACATCAGCTCGAGGGACCCGCAGCATCATGGTGGGAGAATTTCACAACCACTTATCCAGCAGACACTGTCACATGGGATCAGTTTCAGCAGGCATTTCGTATTGCCCATGTTTCAGCAGGAGCTATGGCCATGAAGAAGCGTGAGTTTCGCAACTTGCGCCAGGGAGGAAGAACAGTTGGCCAGTATGTGGATGACTTCAGTAAGCTAGCACGTTCCCCAAATGACGTCGCTACGGATGCAGCTAAGCAAGAGAAGTTTCTGGAAGGGCTGAATGATGAGCTGAGCATGCAGTTGATGGTAGCAAGTTTCAACAACTACCAGGAGTTGGTAGACCGTGCTCTAATGATTGAAGGGAAGCAGCAGCAGATTGAAAACCGCAAAAGAAAGTATGGACAAGGAAGTACAATTCTGGAGCTCAGCAGAAGCCCCGTTTTACTCCGAAGTCAGGAGGACAGTTTCGGCATACCCATGGAGGAGGTAGTTCACACAATCACAATGGTCCCAAGAATGGTACCGGGAATGGAGCAAGTAGTGGTCAGAACCGTACCAACCCCTCAACACCAGCCAAGAAAGATTTGAGTCAAGTCACTTGTTTTAAGTGTCAGAAGACCGGACATTACGCCAATGAATGTCCTGAAGGCCAGAATGGAAGTGGGAATGGAAGCTCTGGGGAGAAGCCAAACCCTTTCAACAGAGGACAAGTGAACCACGTTAGCGTGGAGGAGGTTGAAGCCCAACCCGATGCAGTAATAGGTAAGTTTTTCGTGAAGTCATTTATTGCACTCGTTCTTTTTGATACTGGTGCATCGCATTCATACATATCAAGGGGATTTGTGGATAAATATAAATTGCCAACCCAAGCCCTCAAGACACCCATGTTAGTAACCTCGCCAGGAGCAGAGTATATGGCCATGCTATGGTGTGATCGGTTACCATTAAGGATTGGTAACTACGTGTTCCCCTCAGACCTAATAGTTTTGGAATCACAAGGATTGGATGTGATATTAGGCATGGATTGGTTATCAAGGTATGGTGGGAACACTGAATGTGCCAGTAAGACAATTCTACTTACAACCCCAGAAGGGAAGAGGATCAAGTATGTTTCCAGGCATAAGACGAAGGGGATGCACGTAAATTCCTTATCAGGAGTTGTGCAGGAGGAAGTACCAATGGTAAAGGATTTTCCTGATGTATTTCCAGAAGAGTTGCCAGGCATGCCACCAGACAGAGACATTGAGTTTTTGATAGAGCTTTTGCCAGGCACAGGGCCAATATCTAAGAGACCATATAGGATGTCAGCAAAAGATTTGGAGGAGATTAAAAGTCAGATTAAGGAGTTACTGGATAAAGGTTACATTCGCCCATGTTCTTCACCTTGGGGATCACCAGTACTTCTAGTGGAGAAGAAGGACGGATCATTAAGGATGGTTGTTGATTATAGAGGATTGAATGCAGTAACCATCAAGAACAAGTACCCACTACCAATGATCAACGATCTGTTTGACCGACTGCAAGGAGCAAAGGTATTTTCCAAGATCGATTTGCGATCAGGATACCATCAGCTGAAGATTCGAGAGCAGGATATACCCAAGACGGCTTTTACCACAGGTATGGGCTATACGAGTATATCATTATGTCATTTGGTCTGACTAACGCACCTGCCTATTTCATGAACATGATGAACAAAGTATTTATGGAGTTCCTAGATAAGTTCGTTGTGGTGTTCATTGATGATATTCTGGTCTACTCGAAGAACGAATAGGAGCATAAGGAGCATTTACGTTTGGTATTGGAGAAGCTCAGAGAACACCAGTTATATGCCAAGTTTAGCAAATGTGAGTTTTGGTTGAAGGAAGTTGGATTCCTCGGACATGTTATATCCGGAGAGGGTATAGCAGTAGATCCCACCAAGGTTGTCACTGTGACTAATTGGGAAGCACCAACGACAGTTGGAGAGATCAGAAGTTTTCTTGGACTGGCGGGATACTACCGGAGATTCATTGAGAATTTTTCAAGGATTGCAAAGCCCATGACGGAGTTGTTGAAGAAGGATACCAAGTTCAATTGGACTGAGGAATGTGAGGCCAGTTTCCAGGAATTGAAGAAACGTTTAGTTACCTCACCAGTGTTGATTCTGCCAGATCAGACCAAGGATTATGAGGTGTATTGCGATGCTTCACGTCAAGGACTTGGAGCAGTGCTTATGCAGGACAGAAGAGTTGTTTCGTATGCGTCACGACAGCTTAAACCCCATGAGTTGAATTATGCTACACATGATTTGGAGTTAGCCGCCGTAGTGCATGCATTGAAGACGTGGAGAAATTTTCTTATCGGAAATCATTGTGAGGTGTACACGGATCACAAGAGTTTGAAGTACATCTTCACGCAAAAGGAGTTGAACCTCGGGCAAAGGAGATGGTTGGAACTCATCAAGGATTATGATATGAGATTGCAGTATCACCCCGGAAAAGCTAACGTTGTAGCCGACGCGTTGAGCCATAAGAGACACGTCAATACACTCATGACCGCAGGACTGCCAAAGGAGTTAGCCGAGGACTTTTGCGAACTATGTTTGGATATAGTTCCGAGAGGCTATATAGCAACATTGGAAATTCAGTCGACTTTGATGGATAAGATCAGAGAAGCTCAAAAGACCAACAAGGAAATTTCTGAGATAAAGGAGAAGTTGAGCAAAGGAAAATCCAAGGGATTTCGTGAGGATGAGCACGATACCTTATGGTTTGAAGACCGTATGTGCTCAATGACCCCGAGATCAGGAAGTTAATTTTGCAAGAGGCCCATGATTCACCATATTCAATTCACCCAGGGAATACCAAGATGTACTTGGATTTGAAGGAGACCTTTTGGTGGACCGGAATGAAAAAGGATATTGCAGAGTATGTAGTCGTTTGTGATGTATGTCAGAGTCTAAAGGCAGAGCATCAGAAGCCAGCAGGATTGTTGCAACCATTGCTGATACCCGAATGGAAGTGGGATAAGCTAGGCATGGATTTTATCATAGGATTGCCCAGGACTCGTTCAGGCTATGACTCGATTTGGGTTGTAGTCGATCGTTTGACGAAGGTAGCTCATTTCATTCCAGTAAAGACCACTTACACCAGTGCCAAGTTGGCCAAGTTATACATGACCAGGATCGTATGTCTGCATGGAGTTCCAAAAAGCATTGTGTTAGATAGAGGAACCCAGTTCACCTCAAAGTTCTGGAATCAGTTGCACGAAACCTTGGGTACCAGGCTAGAGTTCAGTGCCGCTTTTCATCCGCAGACAGATGGACAGACCGAAAGAGTCAATCAGATTTTAGAGGACATGCTGAGAGCTTGTGCGCTAGATTATGGATCTAGTTGGTACGACAATTTGCCATATGCGGAGTTCTCTTACAACAACAGTTATCAATCTAGTTTGAAGATGGCCCCTTTCGAAGCCTTATACGGAAGGAGGTGCAGAACCCTGTTGTCTTGGGACGAAGTTGGAGACCGTTAGTTGTTTGGACCAGATTTGATTAAGGAGTCTGAACGGAAAGTGAAGTTGATTTGCGACAGGCTCAAGGTAGCCCAGTCCAGGAAGAAAAGCTATGCTGACGCAAAACACAAGGAGACAGTTTACGAAGTTGGGGATAGAGTTTACCTTCGGGTATCTCCACTTCGAGGAGTTAAGCGTTTTGGTGTTAAAGGAAAGTTAGCGCCACGTTTTGTGGGACCATACAAAGTTTTGGAGCGTATGGGTGAGGTTGCCTACAAGTTGGAATTGCCTAAGGGATTGTCAGGTGTTCACGACGTGTTTCACGTTTCCCAGTTGAAGAAGTGCCACGCAGAGATGGCTGATATACCACTGAGAGATACAGTGCCACTAGAGGCGATTCAGTTGGACAGTGATTTGACTTATGAGGAGAAACCAGTTAAGATTCTTGAGTATGCCAGCCGAGTCACCCACAGCAAGGTTATCAAGTTCTGTAAAGTTCAGTGGAGCCACCACACCGAGGATGAAGCCACCTGGGAGCGAGAGGAAGATTTGCTGAAGGGCCACCCTCCCCTATTTTCTAGCCAACCCGAATCTCGAGGGCGAGATTCATCTTAAGGGGGTAGGTTTGTAACATCCCAAATTTCCAATTTGGAATGTTATACATAGATCATCAATTGCATATCATATTTTATTGCATTTGGTTTCGATCCTAGAAATCCTACGCAACTCAAGGACCCACGGAGAGAGTTGGGGATTTCGATATTTTCATATTTGAGTTTTCTCAAATTTTGGAAGTAGGATCATTTGATTTTATTTATTTTATCTTCAATTATTTCAAATATATAAATATGAGAGAGGGAACAAAATGACTTTCCCAAAATAAAGAAATATTGAAGATTTAATAAAAAATCAAATAAGATTTTATTTTGGATTTTTCTGACTATTTTATTTGAATTTAGGAAAAATGCGTGTTTTCCAAAATTGCATTTAGGCCCAAATAAATGTTCATCTAAACCGGCTTGATTTTAGAAGCCAGGGAAAATTTATTTCGGGATTTTTGGAGTCCGTTTAGTATTTCTTCGTTTGTTTTTCTGCGTGATAATTATTTAAAAAAAACTGGAACCGACTTTGGGCCGTAACCGGCCAGGACTCCGCCTGGCCGGGTCTTTATATAGCGCGCCCCGAGCCCCGCCCCAGCCCAACCGCCGCCCCAGCCCAACTCACCGCCGCCGCCGCCCAAACCCTAACCCTAGCGCCGCCCCGCCGCCAGCCCGCGCCGCCGCCGCCGCCGCCCGCTACCGCACCGCGCACCGCCGCCGCGCCGCCGTCGACCGCCGCTGCCGACCGCCGTCGCCATCGCCGGAGCCGCCGCCACCGCCGACCCGCACCCCGAGGTTTAACTCGCCGCCGCCGTTTTTTTAGAAAACCGCTCAGTTTTTCCGTCGGTTTTCGTTGGTTTTTTTAGATTCCTTTTTCGATTAAATCGGTTTTTCTTCCGGCTTGGTTTGATTAGCGAGCGTTCACTCGTTCGTTCGTTTTAACGAACGCATTCATTGTTTAGATCCAGATAACAAATGTTCGTTCGTTAATCTGTTCGTCGTTTTTCTTTTTTCTCGAATTTATTCCGCAATTTTTCTGATCGTGATTTCTGATCCGTTTTTCGTTTTAGTATAACTTTTCGCTCGTTTATCGGAATCACCCGATTCAAGCGCTTAGAGTTTCGTCTCGAAACCCTCTTTCCGAATAATCAACTCAAACCAGCTTTTGCTTCTGTAAAATTTGACTTAGGTCCAGATTAGTAAATGAAGCTTGTTTCTTTCGCCGTTTGAGTTTTGTTTCTTCGTTCGATTTGATTC
The DNA here is from genome assembly GCF_018294505.1 of Triticum aestivum. Classification (NCBI taxonomy): domain Eukaryota; kingdom Viridiplantae; phylum Streptophyta; class Magnoliopsida; order Poales; family Poaceae; genus Triticum; species Triticum aestivum. The sequence continues at coordinate 309,675,322 of NC_057795.1, read as the reverse complement.
TTTTTGCAAACCGGAGTTCTTAAGTTGAACTTTCTGATTAGATGAGTACTTATTGTATGCTTGTTTGTTTGTTTGCTTGTGATGAGTACCCGGATTGCGCCGCTTCCTACTTCGAATCCCTAGGTTACGCGGATCATCAGCAAGGCAAGTAACACTTTGATCATACCTCCTTATTACCCAGTTTTATTGCATTAGTTCAGTCCTTCCAACAATTGCATGATTAGGATCTGATTTAAATTGTGGGTTTTGCGAAGTAGTTGAGGTAGTACCTATTACCTATTTTATTATCAAACCCTTGGGAGTTACTTCTACGTTTGCTTATTATGCCATGCTATGCTAGTAGACGTGGATTGGGTGAGTGAATATCCATGACAGATGTGAGATTGTTAATTAATAGTTTATTTAAGGTGGCAACATTAATACACATCTGGGTGGATTGAGGTACCTGGTTATTCCAGGATTGCCTGTCTAGGCACCTGGGTAGACCAGGATTGCCTTTTTTTTATTGGACCGCCACCCAGGCTCAAAGGGATCATAAGATTATTCATGCTAGAAACTTCCGTGTGCAGCCACATGCTATTATGGGCTGTAGCATAGTTGACTAAGTTGTGCCAACTCTTACAGTGGTAGACTAGCAGATGTAGGGGATGTAGGTTGGTACGGTCTACCCATCGTAAGGTGCTAGCGCTTCTGAAAGACTATGTCTCGGGTATCTGTTTCTCAAACAACATGTAGTGCGAGAATCCCAACGGAGGAGATCGAGTCATGTGGGGAAAGTGCGCGACCTCTACAGAGTGTACAAACTAATCATGATTAGCCGTGTCCTCGGTTATGGACATCTTGAGTATCTAGTACTTGGATTATCATGTGAATCTCATCATGTTACTTTAATTAATATTGTTGGGTTTGTAAATGTTGATGCTTAATTGGGATTGAGGATGATGTCAACCATTCTCAATGTTTAACAACCACCATGATAGTTAAATAATTTTATTCCTTTGCAGTAGGGAAAAACTGGCTTTACGCAAAACTGTAACCATAGAGCTATCCACCAAGCCATATATGCATGTAGTATAGCTTTACTCTTTTCATTATTCTCTATGTGTTACTTTGCCAGCATATTCCATGTGTTGACCCATTTTCGGGCTGCAACATTTATGTTGAAGACTTTTCAGACGGCGAGTAAGATGATTTAGGATCGTGGTTCTATACTTAGTGATGCCGTTGGAGTTGATGGACTCACTTATCTTCCAAGCCTTCCGTTGTTATCGTTATTAGATGGCCCTAAGCCATATTTACTGTAATAAGTTCTCTTTGGAGACATTCAATGTAATAAGTGTGTGATTGCTACTCTGCTATAAATCCTTCAAGTACTGTGCATGTCAGCATTACTAATCTAGGGATGACACTGATGCACAGAGATCAGACTATTTGAGGTCTGGTCGCTACATTTGACCAAGTCAGATTCGAACCACTCTGTGTGAGGAGCACTCAGAGTCCCCAATTCATCATAGACTTAAACTTCGAAAACTTCTTTGTGATTCTCGGTCTGACTGATTCCTCCATTTCGGTCCTACCGAGATCACTAAGTCAATCTAGGTTTTCAATCTCGGTGCAACCGATTTGAACTTTTCGGTCACACCGAGTTGTTGTAACTGTACACAGTTATGCATCTCGGTGCCACCGAGTTGTTCCACTCGGTCACACCGACAGGGTCGGGCTATATATAGTCATGGGCAAAAATTTGGAAATTTCTCCGAACCTCTTCGCCCGCGCAATAGCTCGCTCTGCCTCCAGGGTCTCCGGATCGTCTTCTCATCGCCAGCCGCCTCCTGTCGCTGGTCTCCGCCACCGTCAACGGATTTCAACCGTGCCGTTGCCGCCATAGCGAGTTCATCGCCAAGCTAGGGTATGGACTCGATCACTGTGCTATCCTCGTCCGATTCCTAGCACATTGTGTTCTAATGATTCTTGCCACGATTGAAACACTCCTATCCAGTCAATGCAATCCTTAGATTAGATGAGATTCGAAATTTTAGGGTTAGGTTTCCGCCGAAACCATCTCGGACCCACCGAGTTTAAAAACTCGGTCCCACCGATTTGGCTAGCGCCATTGCACTAGTAACTCTCGGTCTGACCGAGAATTGCTAATCGGTGAGACCGATTTTAGGGCTTTGTGAAACCCTAGCAGTCTCGGTGCCATCGAACTGTGACTCGGTCCAACCGAGTTCATCAGTTTAGGTTCCAAAACTGCTTCGGTATCACCGAGTTTGAAAATCGGTTGATCCGAAATGCTTTCTGTGGAAAATTAAAACTGAATTTTTGAATCATTCTTTTGCAAAAATGTCTGCATTTTGTGATGCTCATCCACTCTATCTCATCTATAACTCTTCATAGGGTCAGCAGTCAGTGTTTGCAACATGTCAGACCAGAGTGACAGTCAGAACAGGGAAGAAGAGTAGATTCACATGAGTGAGGGCACTAGTCCCTCCAGTTCCTCAGATGATGGCAGCAGGAGCACCCCAAGCAAAGGAAGAAGAGAACCTCAGATTTTGAGGATGAGGATTATAGAGCAGAAGAGGATGAGGCTACCTCCAAGAAGGTAGTGCTCAAAAAGGAGTATGCCTCAGCACAGAACACCAAGCCTGGACTCAATAGGAAAGTTCCTGCCAAGCGGACACCTATGCTGAAGGTCAGAGGATCTACTCAAGTGCCTGAACAGACTGAACCCAAAGAGGCACCTGCAAAGAGAGTCACAACTTCCAAATCCAAGAAAGTTCCCACTGGAGAAACTATGAAGTTTACCATTGAATCAGAAGATGAAGCTGCTCAGGATAAGAAGAAGAAGAGAGCCAGAACCACTACTGCCCAGGTTCTTGGAAAACCCTCAATGAGGAAAGACTCTGAAGAGGAAGAAGAGGTTGCTGCACCAGCACCCAAGGCACAAAAGCTGATGGGTGATGCTATTAGATCAGGGGCTGCAACATCAAAGCCCAAGGAAGCACCCAAAGCTGCCCCCAAGGCCAAGCTTGCACCAAAGAGGAATACTAGGAGTATTCCAGTTGCTGAGAAGAACAAGGCCCCAGTGCCTGATGTTGCTGATGAGGAAGATGAAGAAGGCCAAGTTCTGAGGAAGCTAAAGCCAAAGATTCCAGACCACAATGATGCTCATCCTGTGGCTGGGGACATGAACATCAGAAGAGACTCAGGGTTGAGGATATGGAGGATGACAGATCCATATGCCACAAGAAGAAGGACTGTTGTTGATTACAGGTTCCATACAAAGGAACAGCAGGACTTCTATGAGACAATCTTGTTGGACAAGAAGCCCATAGTGTGTGATATGAGGTGGGTCGACTGGACCTACATGAAAGACAATGAAGAACACTATCCTGGAGTGCAAGACAGTTTTGTTGCTTGTGGAGTTGCAGATTTTGTTGGGCAAAAGCTCACCAACTGGAATGATGAACTCATTATGCAATTCTACACCACAGCACACTTCTATCCAGATGGGAGGATAGTTTGGATGTCTGAAGGTACAAGGTACCAGTCAACAGTTGAGGAGTGGGCAAAACTGATCAATGCCCCAAAGGAAAATGAAGATGACTTGGATGTCTATGCCAAGAAGAAGATGGACCACAATTCCATGGCACACATGTACAAGGAGATCCCAGACAAAGCCATTGAGACACAAAAGTTTGGGTTAGTCCACTTTCTTCTGTCAGGGCTGCCAACTATCAACTGGATCCTAAGGCACACTCTGTTGCCTAAGTCTGGTGACCACAACATGATTAGAGGGCATGCAATCAACATGTTGCATTTGTTTGATGTGCCACAGAAATTCAAGGTCATGAGCCTTATGGTTGAAACCATTAAGAGGACTGCAGCGGACCAAAAGAGGAGTTGTGGATATGCCCCTCAGATTCAGGAGTTGATTAACTCAAAGATGGGCACAGGGAAATATCTATTTGATAAGGAACATTTTCCTCTCTATTCAGACTTTGAGGACAATCAGTTTGTCATGACAGAGAATGAACCATCATCAGTACAAGCTCAAGAGAAGAAGGAGAAGGCAAGGAAAGAGAATGCTGCCAAGATGCCAACTCAAGAGGAAGCATCTGAGTACTTTTTGAAGAACAAGCAGGAGCGGCTTGGTTACTTGATAGCATCAACACTAAGGATTGAGAAGAGATTGGCCACCCTTACTCAGAATCAGGAGAGCTTGGAAAGAATCATGGAACTCAAATTCCATGATCTAGATGTCAAAGTAACTGAGATTCAGTCAGTTGTGGAGCAGCTACAGGATGACATGCAGGAGAGGCAGGGCAAGACTACCACTAATGTATTTGCCAGAGTGCCTAGAGCTCATAGGTCGACTACAGTGCCTGTGACAGACACCAGAGCCACATCATCTGCACCAGCTACATCTCCTATAGCTCCAGTCCAACCAGCTCCAGCATCAACTCCTCCAACTCCATCTATTTCAACTGAAGCCTTCGTCCTTGGAGTTATCCGGACACCACCACCTGAAGATCAAGCCTGAGAGTCGATCTAGCACTATGCATTTTCTATGAACTTTTTGGTAACTTGTTGCCAATGGGGGAGAAAAATGTATAGATCATAGGCTTCGATAGAGAGAGTGTTCCTTTTGTTCTCTCTTGATTTGGTGGTTAAATTATTTGCTCTTGATTGCTTGAGATACTATGTTGTTTTTGTGAGACATTGATGATCATGTGTTTGGTCATAAGCTACACTTATGCATGTTTGATGATATTATCTTATCTTATCTATATGTGATCATTCACTTTGCTTGGTGATGAGTGCATGTATTCAATCTTTATCATTTTGAGCGCCCCACCAAGATGTATATGACATGGAAGAGTAACCCATGAGCCTAATTCCTTGTGCATTTGCAGTCCAAAGCAAATCTTAAACTATGCACAAATTTAGGGGGAGCTCTTGCTTATCACATACTTCTCAAAGCGACGATGTTGTTAAATCTTATTATCATTTGTCGAAGCTTTGATCTATATGTTGTCATCAATTAACAAAAAGGGGGAGATTGAAAGTGCAACTATCCCTAGGTGGTTTTGGTAATTCATAACAACATATAGCTCATTGAGCTAATGCTATTCCAAGACTATTATTTCAGGAAAGCTCAATGAATGGCATGGCACGGATGATGAAAGTGGATCCCTCAAAATACTAATGACAAAGGATTGGCTCAAGCTCAAAAGCTCAAGACTCTTCATTTTATATTTTAGTGATCCAACATCACATTGAGTCTATAGGAAAAGCCAATACTATCAAGGAGGGATGAGGTGTTGCTTAATGAGCCTCTTGCTTCATGTGCTTAGTGATATGCTCCCAAAACCCTCAGCTACTTTCTCACATCCACAAATAACCTAAACCTAAAGCCAAAATCGGTCACACCGATTCTTCCTATCCGGCACCACCGAGTTCAAGTGTCATAGCCACTGCCACAAACCCTAGGCAAATCGGTTCTACCGATAGGGATCTCGGTCTCACCGAGATGGGATTGTAATCTCTCTATTTCCCTTCTTAACGTTTCGGTCTAACCGAAGTGAGCGATCGGTCCCACCGAGATTGCGATGTAAATTCTTTGTTTCCCTTTTGTAACATTTCGGTCTCACCGAAAAGAGCAAATCGGTCCCACCGAGTTTACCTGACCAACTCTCTGGAAAGCTTATTACCAAAATCGGTCTCACCAAGTTTGTGTAATCGGTCTTACCGAGATTACGTTATGCCCTAACCCTAACCGAATAGGTCCTACCGAGTTGCATGTCAGTCCCACCGAAAATCCTAACGGTCACGAGGTTTGCTAAATCGGTCTGACCGAGTCTGTTGAATCGGTCCCACCGAGTTTGGTAAATTGAGTGTAATGGTTAGATTTTGTGTGGAGGCTATATATACCCCTCCACCTCCTCTTCATTCGTGGAGAGAACCATCAGAACAAACCTACACTTCCAACTTACCATTTCTGAGAGAGAACCACCTACTCATGTGTTGAGACCAAGATATTCCATTCCTACCATATGAATCTTGATCTCTAGCCTTCCCCAAGTTGCTTTCCACTCAAATCTTCTTTCCACTAGATCAAAATCCTATGAGAGAGAGTTGAGTGTTGGGGAGACTATCATTTGAAGCACAAGAGCAAGGAGTTCATCATCAACGCACCATTTGGTACTTCTTGGAGAGTGGTGTCTCCTAGATTGGCTAGGTGTCACTTGGGAGCCTCCGACAAGATTGTGGAGTTGAACCAAGGAGTTTGTAAGGGCAAGGAGATCGCCTACTTCGTGAAGATCTACCGCTAGTGAGGCAAGTCCTTCGTGGGCGATGGCCATGGTGGGATAGACAAGGTTGCTTCTTCGTGGACCCTTCATGGGTGGAGCCCTCCGTGGACTCGCGCAACCATTACCCTTCGTCGGTTGAAGTCTCCATCAACGTGGATGTATGATAGCACCACCTATCGGAACCATGCCAAAAACATCTGTATCTCCAATTGCGTTTGAATCCTCCAAACCATTCCCTTTACTTTCTTGCAAGTTGCATGCTTTAATTTCCGCTACCTATATACTCTTTGCATGCTTGCTTGAATTGTGTGATGATTGCTTGACTTGTCCTAAGATAGCTAAAATCTGCCAAACTCTAAAATTGGGAAAAGATTAAGTTTTTAATTGGTCAAGTAGTCTAATCACCCCCCTCTAGACATACTTCAAGGTCCTACAAGTGCTATCAGAGCTTTGGTCTCCATTTGCTTTGATTTCCATAGCTTTTGGTGGTCATAGCCTTGGTTTCACAACCTAAGAGAGTATGGCATCTAGTGAGGGAAATTATCACCATAGAGGTCCTTACTTTGATGGTACTAATTTTGCTAGTTGGAAGCATAAGATGAAAATGCATATTCTTGGACATAACCCCGCCGGTTGGGCAATTATTTGTATTGGCTTGCAAGGTGAATTCTTTGATGGGAGAGAGACGAACCGTGAAGCAAATGCGGAAGAATTGAAGATGTTGCAATACAACGCTCAGGCTTGTGATATAATCTTCAATGGATTGTGCCCCGAAGAATTCAACAAAATCAGCCATCTTGAGAATGCAAAGGAAATTTGGGATACTTTGATTGATATGCATGAAGGTACCGACTCCGTCAAGGAATCCAAGTTGGATGTGCTCCAAAGTCAGCTTGACAAGTTCAAAATGAAGGATGGTGAAGGTGTCGCTGAAATGTACTCTAGGCTTGCACTTATCACAAATGAGATTGCCGGCTTAGGGAGTGAAGAGATGACCTATAGATTCATCATCAAGAAGATCCTAAGAGCATTGGATGGGAAGTATGATCCCGTGTGCACACTGATGCAAATGATGCCAAACTACAAAGATCTCAAGCCAACGGAAGTCATTGGAAGAATTGTTGCTCATGAGATGTCACTTAAGGATAAGGAGGAACTTCACAACAAGTCAAGTGGTGCTTACAAAGCCTCAAGTGAAGCCCCCACATCATCAAGTGAGAAACAAACCTTCAATGAATAATTGAGCTTAATGGTGAAGAACTTCAACAAATTCTACAAGAGTAGAAGCAAAGAAAGAAGCTCCAAGTCAAGGTCTTACAATGACAAAAGATCTTCTAGTCGAGAGCGCAATTGCTACAATTGTGGGAGACCCGGACACTATTCCAATGAGTGTACGGCAACCTACAAAAGAAGAGAAGATTCTCCAACAAGAAGAAGCAAAAGAGAAGAATCACCATCAAGAGAGAGGAGGAGTAGAGATGATCGTTATGAACGAAGACATACTTCAAGGTCCTACATCAACAATATAAGGTCTGAACTTATCACATGCAAATACGACTGCTAAGTACTCCTTTTCAGTAGTAGCATAATTTCTCTTGGGCAGTATCAAGAGTTTTACTAGCATACTGGATAACATTCAATTTCTTATCGACTCTTTGCCCTAGAACAACACCTACAGCATAATCACTAGCATCACACATAATTTCAAAAGGTAAATTCCAATCAGGAGGCTGAACAATAGGTGTAATGATCAAAGCTTTCTTAAGTATTTCAAATGCTTCTACACAATCTGTCGGCATTCTTGGAACGGGGGTCCCCAGACTTGCGTGCCTGCGGCCTGCGGCGTGGCTCAAAGGAGGCCCAGCACAGCCCATCTTCATCAGCGCAAGTTCAAGACCCTCGCGAGGGGCCAAGCCTCGCAGGGCGGATGACAAGAAGCTTCCTCAGGCACGACCTCATCAGGCTGACTCATGAGGAGGCGGAGAGTTCAAGGCAGGGTACCTCGCGAGGTGCCCATGACGCAAGCCATGACGACCAAGGGCGCTAGTCGGGCGCCAGCCTGCGCAGTGTCCTCCCTTCCTCTTTGGTGCAAAGGGAGCAATCGCAGGCGAGAGTATCAAGCAAAGGCGTCCATTTCGGTGCAACAAGACCAAGACCAGCCTAACGGCTGGAAGGAAGTCATTGTGGAGCCCAAGCCAGCGTCATCACCAGAGCCTTTGATAGGCGAGGACCAACTTTAGTCAGGATAAGTGTACCCGCTGTTCCCCTTCAAAATGGCCAATTGTTGGCGCCCTTCCCGCTCAATATTTGGGAAGAGGCCCAGAGCCTTTGCCTATAAATAGGACTAGCCACCCCCAGGGTAGAGGCAAGCTGGATCCTCATCAAGAAATCAGTAGATAGAGCGATAGAACCCCTCCTAGCAGTTCATCGCACCAGCCAAGAACAGACCCTCGTGAGGCTGTTCTGCTTTGTATTGTTCATCATCAAGCCCAAGAGGCAATCCACCACACCACACTGGAGTAGGGTATTACACCACAATGGTAGCCTGAACCAGTATAAATCTTGTGTTTCTTGTGCTGTTTAGTTTGGTAGTTTAGGTCCTAGCGATTCGGTGAGGAGCGAGCTGGCAGAGGGTTGAATCTCCGCGCGCACCCCAGAGTTCGGACCTCAAGGGTCTGCCGGAACCCGAAATCCGACATTTGGCGCGCCAGGTAGGGGTGCGCCGGAATCTGCCTTCCGTCGTCTCGTTCTTCCACGACCACCGCAACCATGTCTGACGCTCGTCGGGCTCGCGCCAAGCGCCGAGCCGCCCTCGCCTCCCACGTTGCCCAGACGGCTCCCGTCGGCGGGCACCCTCGTCGTTCCCCGTCACCTGCTGTCAACGCCGCCACTAGCCTGGCGGGGAACGAGCAGCACCGTCGTCCCAGCACCCGTCCATGAGGCGGGACGGCCGCACCGCCACGCCCTTGCTCACCCCCGCTGGCTCTTCGTCACGCGCGCCATGCGCGGCCATGGAAGCCCGATCTGCGCTCATCGCGGCAAACGAGCTCCTGCGCTACCGTCCCATCGACGACGTCTATGAAGAATGGCTCGACCGAGTCGCTGAGCTCGTCCGCGCCGCCGGAGGCGCCCCCGCACCATCCTTCTCGCTGCACCGCACCCCGCCCTGCGCGGGCGATGAAGCTCCTGGGGCGCCTCAGCCGCCTCCTCCTCAAGAAGGCGCCCTGGCCCCAAGGCGCGCGGCCCCTGGGCGGAACCCGCTCCGCCAGGCGCCAGCGCGGCAAGAGCAGAGCTGCCAAGAAGTCCCTCGCCCACGAGAAGCTGCCCGAGCGCTCCCTGCTCCAGCACGTCAAGACCCTGCGCTGCCCCCAGTCGCGGCGCATGGGGACCCGCAGGACCAAGCTCTCCGTCGCCCAAGGCCCCCCGTGGCCACGGCCGGCTGCCGCGCCTTCACCTTCGAGCTGCGCAGCGTCGCGTGGCCCGGCAAGTTCAAGCCAGACCTGCCCCCTCGCTATGACGGCACGGCTGACCCTGCAGAGTTCCTCCAACTCTACGAGTTGGGCATCGAGGCTGCCAACGGAGACGAAAAGGTCATGGTGAACTGGTTTCCCATGGCGCTCAAGGACGGAGCCTGCACCTGGCTCCTGAATCTGGCCCCAGGCACGATCTCCTCCTGGGACAAGATGCGCACCCGCTTCATCGCCAACTTCCAGGGTACTCGCGACCGGCCACTCGCCGTGAGCGACATGCACCGTATCAAGCAGCAGCCAGGGGAAACTCTGCAGAAGTACATCCAGCGCTTCAACAATGCGCGCCTCAAGATCCCTAGGGTAATGGAGGAGGCCATCATCTCTGCCTTCTCCGACGGTGTGCGCGACGTCAAGATGAAGGAGGAGCTGGTGATGCATGAAGACCTGTGTACCTCCTTGGAGCTGTTCAACTTGGTGACCAAGTGCACCAGGGCTGAGGAGGGGCGCCTCTCCCTCCTCGAGCTGCCTGCCGCAGACCCCGAAGAGAAGAAGCCCAAGGCTAAGGACGTGAAGCGCAAGGGGGCTGCTGTGCTTGCGGCAGAGCCAGACACCAAGCGGGGCAGAGATCAGCCCGAGTCCTCCAAGGGCAGCCGGTACTATGTGTACCACGACCTCCACACCCACAACACAAATGAATGCCAAGAGCTCCGGGCCGTGTGCGAGGGAAGGGTCGGCAGACGTCCCGACCGCAGCGACCGGGGCTACGGCCGAGGAGGAGGAAGGAATGCAGGACGCTGGGAAGACCGTGGCCCGCGCCAAGGGTGGCGCGACCAACCTCGCGAGGACCGCTGGCAGGACCCGCCTCGCGAGGGAGGCTGGAGGGATCAACCTCGCGAGGATCTCCCGCAAGGGAACGCATGCCTCCTTCCGCTGCTGCCGCAACCAAGAAGGAAGGAAGGCCGTCATCAGGACGAGGGGGCTGGGGGCTTCCAGGAACCGCGTGCAATCGCCTGCATCTTGGGCGGAGCTCAAGCCCCAGCCTCTCAGCGCATCTTCAAGCAGTTCGCTGGCGAAGTGAATGCAGTCCTCCCCAAGCTCGAGGCCACGCACCCTCTTAGGTGGTCGGCGTGCGCCATCATGTTCAGTTCAGCGGATCAGCTCAAGTGCGCGTCCACAGCCGGGGTCCTCCCGATGCTTTGTTCCCCAATCATCAGCAACGTGCTTGTCACCAAGACCCTCATCGACGGCAGAGCAGGGCTCAACGTCCTGTCCGTGGAAACATTCAACAATCTTCAAGTGCCTTACAGTCAGCGTCAGCCAACCAAGCCCTTCTCCGGAGTCACCGACGGCTTCACGGCCCCGATAGGGCAGGTCCGCCTCCCTGTCACCTTCGGGGCTCGCGACAACTACCGCACCGAGCTCATCGACTTCAACGTCGCCCACATTCGCCTGCCGTACAACGCCATCCTCGGGTACCCGGCGCTGGCCAAGTTCATGGTCGTAACCCACCACGGCTAAAACGTCCTCAAGATGCCAGGAAGCGGCAGGGTCATCACGGTGCCCTGCGAAGAGAGAGACGCAGTGTGCTCCCTGGAGTGAGCCTTTCAGGCCGCATCACTGGAAGACCCAGACCGCAGTAGCAGGAGGCCTTCCGAGGCCGCACCCAAGAAGAAGAAGACGTCAACCAGCCCGACTCCTCAGGAGGCAGGCCCCTCAGGGCCCGCGCCTGGCCAGGAGGAGCCTCCTTCCATCTCATAGGGAAGCGCGCCCAGCGCCCTCCTCAGGCAGGGCTCGGGGGCTCTCCCCTGGAGGGTCGCCGACCTTGCCAAGGTCACGAGGGAGGCGCTTGGGCACCACGTGGAGGCGTGCTTCGAAGCACGTTTCCCTCAAGAAGGAGCAAGGCAAGGAGGGCCAAACCCTCAGGAGTTCGTCAGCAAGGCCATTCAGGAGTTACAGGAGTCAAGGGTCATGAGAGGCAGCCGCCGCCTACCCGCTGTAGCCCCCCATCCAGGCGAGGATGGCGGGCTGCGCGTCTGCATCGACATACCAGGGCTCAACCGAGCCGCGTCTCAAGAGCACCTCTGGCCCTCGCGAGTGGGACGTTGCGAGGGTCCGCCCCACAGCTATGTGCGCATGCCTTACGGCCTGCCGAACACGGCTGCTGCGCACCAGCGTCTCATGAGGGCCATCTTGGAGGCTCAAGAGGTCAGGCGTGCCGCAGCCCTGGTGGAGATGGAGATGGCCCGCGAGGAGCCGTCGGCGCCTCCGGAGCCTCCCGAGGCCCCTGGGCTTGGGGGCTCATGAGGATTGGCTCCTGCAGCCCGCCGAGTCTGCTACACCAACACCCCTTCGTCCCCAACATCATTAGGTGACATCTTTTAAGTTTCGTTTCTGGCTGGGAGCGCCTTCAGGGCCGCATTATTCCTAGGCCGCGTGGGTCCGTCCCTGTGGCATGTATCCCTTTTATCTCATGTCCTTAGCTCATTCTATTGGGGGCACCCCTCGGGCTGCATCATCCCCAGGCCGCTCGGGCCTGTCCCAGCGGCATGTATCCTTCTTGCATTTATCTTAGGACTATGCTTTCGATCCACTATGCTTGTTATTTGGTGACTTTTTCTCCTGGGTGTCGGAAGCTTGCACATTAAAGGGGGGGTGCCTGAGCATCGCGACTCAGGGCTCCTACCGGCTCTCCGGCCCTCACCCTCTGGTCTTGTCCATGGCATCGCGACCTGGCATGCCAGCGACGGCTGAGACCAGCCCGAGAGCCGGGACCCGAGGACGTAGAGTTTCATCGTCTAACCCATCTTGCGCGTTAAAGGGGGGGTGCCTGAGCATCACGACTCAGGGATCCTACCGGCTCTCCGGCCCTCACCCTCTGGTCTTGTCCATGGCATCGCGACCTGGCATGCCAGCGACGGCTAAGACCAGCTCGAGAGCCGGGACCCAAAGACGTAGAGCACCGGCATCTGGCCAAATTTGCAGGGACACACTCCAAGATAAGGCCCAGAGCCAGGCGCAACCCACCTTGAGGTAGAGCCCCGTGAGCCCCGCGCTGGCTCATGGGTACCCCAATACACCTCGCGAGGCCTTTCACGCTCCTCCAGAGCAACTAACGGCTAACTGTTGATTGTCGCGACAAACCCTCGTTCCTTCTGTGATGAGCCTGCAGGGTCCCCCCAAGGAGCGTCGCCAAGCAACCTCGCGACGGCCAAGGCTAGCGCCGCACCAGGAAGCATTTTTCTGACCCTCGAGATAAGTCACCCTCCGGACACACTAGTTGTCACAGCACCACCCCCGCACTCAATGCAATCCCGTGTTAGCAATGTCGCTCTCCTTTCTCACCAAATGATGGCTGCTTGAGCGCTAAGGGGGACCTCCTGGGCATCGTGACTCAGGGGCTCTTACCGGACCTCGGGCCGCTCACCTCCTGGCCTTGACCACGGCATCGCGACCTGGCATACTAGCGACGACTGAAGCCGCCTTGGGACTGGGACCTGCCGGCGCAGAGCATCAAGCCCTCGTGAGGACTGAAAGGAGGAAACTAAGCTAAAACGGAATGAGCATCACGCACTACTTCATAATAAGGATCATATTGACAGATGGAGCTACAAACATCTTACAAGCCCCTGTGGGGTATATTCTTGGTCCCTCGCAGGAACAAAAGGCGCGAGTCCTAAGGAGTCCTAACTACAGGGGGCATCGCGGTAGATGCCATCATCAACAGTGGGCCGCCCAGTCCGGCGCCAACCCCATCCAGATCAGAGGCGGCGACGGCCTGACAGGCCCGCCCTGCTCCGGGAACGGCGCAGGCTTGGGGGCTCGTAGCTGTCGTCGCTCGTCTCCGGCGTCATGAAGAGCTCGGCGGAGTCACTGGATCCTCCGGCGTCTCCGTCGCCTAAGGAGCGGCCAAGGGAGCGGACGGCCGGCCTCTGTCTCGCCGCAGCAGGGTCCCGACCGCCTCCCCCGGGGCAGCACTCCAGCCGACGACCTTCCGCATCGAAGACCTTGAATGACATCACCGAAGCACCGTCGTACTCCAGATGGCGTGAGGGCACCCCTCGTCCTGCAGACCCGGGCGACCTCGCCCCAGCCTCGAGTCATGAAGACCTCGCCCGGGGCAACGACCGCGACCTCTGCCCCGGTCGCGAGGGTGCCGTAGCCGGCGTGTTGCAGCCAGAGCCCCAGGGGTTCCCCCTGCCGGACGACGGAGGCGAAGAAAGTAGGAAGACGAATCCAAGACTTAGGAGGTGTGGCGGTGTGAAGCACGAACTCTCGGCAGGAGTCCTCGGTGTGGACTCCAGGGGGGAAGACGCACACCTTCGTGACCCGCCAGCATCGGTGGCGGCGCCGCTCGTGGCGCTCGGCGTTGAGTCCTTCAGAGCCACCAATGTGTGCATACAAGGGAAGAGGGAACCCTGGTGGCGGCCGCTCACACCAGGGTCTTGACGCCTCCAGGCGAACGCCCTCGCCCTGACACCAGAGGGCAAGCCGCTTCTTCGGGGGAAGCGGGTCAGGATCCTCTTGGGGAGCCTTTCCCTTCTCCTCCGCGGAGAACCGGCGGATCGGAGCCATTGCAGCAAGACGGAGCAAGAAGGAGGAGAAGCAAAAGGATAGACTGGAAGGGCGCGCACCATTCCGCACTTATAGCCGGCGAAGGCCAACCGTCGGCCTCCACGATCACCGGTAATCATGACCCTCTTTGCATGCAGGGACTTGTCGAATCCGAGCGGTTACCGAGGCGTCATGGGGAAGCGGTGGCGCCCACGTCCAATCAACTGCCACGCGGCGCCCAAGGCCGCAGGCTATTAGGGCCCGCGACGCTTCGCACTTGCCCTTTCGCCTCTCTGCTCGGCCAAGTTCGGGCGCGCCGTGGGCCCGGGGGCTACTGTCGGCGTTCTGGGAATGGGGGTCCCAGACTTGCCTGCCTGCGGCCTGCCGCGTGCCTCAAAGGAGGCCCAGCACAGCCCATCTTCATCAGCGCAAGCTCAAGACCCTCGCGAGGCACGGCCTCATCAGGCTGGCTCATGAGGAGGTGGAGAATTCAAGGCAGGGTACCTCGCGAGGTGCCCATGACGCAAGCCATGACGACCAAGGGCGCCGTTCGGGCGCCAGCCGGCGCAGTGTCCTCCCTTCCTCTTTGGTGCAAAGGGAGCAAGTGCAGGCGAGAGTATCAAGCAAAGGCGTCCATTTCGGTGCAACAAGACCAAGACCAGCCCAACGGCTGGAAGGAAGTCATTGTGGAGCCCAAGCCAGCGTCATCACCAGAGCCTTTGACAGGCAAGGACCAACTTTAGTCAGGATAAGTGTACCCGTTGTTCCCCTTCAAAATGGCCAATTGTTGGTGCCCTTCCCGCTCAATATTTGGGAAGAGGCCCAGGGCCTTTGCCTATAAATAGGACTAGCCACCCCCAGGGTAGAGGCAAGCTGGATCCTCATCAAGAAATCAGTAGATAGAGCGATAGAACCCCTTCTAGCAGTTCATCGCACCAGCCAAGATTAGACCCTCGCGAGGCTGTTATGCTTTGTATTGTTCATCATCAAGCCCAAGAAGCAATCCACCACACCACACTGGAGTAGGGTATTACACCACAATGGTGGCCTGAACCAGTATAAATCTTGTGTTTCTTGTGCTGTTTAGTTTGGTAGTTTAGGTCCTAGCGATACGGTGAGGAGCGAGATGACAGAGGGTTGAATCTCCGCGCGCACCCCAGAGTTCGAACCTAAAGGGTCTGCCGGAACCCGAAATCTGACACAATCATCATCAAAGACAAAAGGAATATCTTTTTGCAATAAGTTAGTCAGAGGCCTAGAGATTTTAGAAAAGTCCTTAATGAACCTCCTATAAAAACCGGAATGACCAAGGAAACTTCTTATACCTTTTATGTCCTTGGGACATGGCATCTTTTCAATAGCATCAACTTTAGCTTTATCAACTTCAATACCTCTCTTGGAAATCTTATGCCCCAAGACAATGCCTTCATTAACCATAAAGTGGCACTTTTTCCAATTCAAGACGAGACTAGTGTCTTCACATCTCTGCAAAACTCGATCAAGGTTGCTCAAGCAATCATCAAAAGAGGATCCATAAACGGAGAAATCATCCATGAATACCTCACAAATCTTTTCATAGAAGTCAGAGAATATAGCCATGATGCATCTTTGAAAGGTAGCAGGTGCATTACATAAATCAAAAGGCATACGTCTATAAGCAAAAGTACCGAAAGGGCAAGTAAAAGTAGTTTTTGACTGATCCTCTACTGACACGGGTATTTGAGAGAAACCAGAATAACCATCTAGAAAGCAAAAATGTGTATGTTTGGATAGTCTTTCTAGCATTTGATCAATAAAATGAAAAGGGTAATGATCTTTCTTAGTAGCTTTATTTAATTTACGGAAATCAATTACCATCCTATAACCTGTAATAATTCTTTGCGGGATCAATTCATCTTTATCATTAGGAACGACAGTAGTACCTCCCTTTTTAGGAACACAATGGACAGGACTTACCCATTCACTATCAGCAACGGGATAAATTATACCTGCCTCAAGGAGATTTAGTATCTCCTTTCTTACCACTTCCTTCATCTTAGGATTTAATCGTCGTTGAGGATCTCTAACTGGTTTGGCATCGTTCTCCACTTTTATTTTGTGTTGACACAGAGTGGGACTAATGCCCTTAAGATCATCTAGAGTATATCCAATAGCAGCACGTTTCTTCTTTAGAGTTTTCAATAATATTTCTTCTTCTTGCTCTGAAAGGTTAGCACTAATAATAACAGGATATATTTTCTTTTCATCAAGATAAGCATACTTAAGATTATCGGGTAATGGTTTGAGCTCAAACACGGGATCACCCTTGGGTGGAGGAGGATCCCCTAGGATTTCAACGGGCAAGTTGTGTTTCAGAATAGGACCCTGTTGAAGGAACACTTCATCTATTTCCCTTCTTTCATTCATAAACATATCATTTTCATGGTCTAGCAAATATTGTTCTAACGGATTAGTAGGAGGTACGGCAATAGAAGGAAGACCAATAATCTCATCCTTACTAGGTGATTCTTTATCACAGGGTTGTCTACGAAACTTAGCAAAATTAAACTCATGAGACATATCCCCTAAGACAATTGTAACAACATCCTTTTTGCAATCAATCTTAGCATTAACAGTATTCAAGAAGGGTCTACCAAAAATAATGGGACAAAAGTCATCTTACGGGGAACCAAGAACAAGAAAATCAGCAGGATATTTAACGTTCCCACACAAGACGTCAACATCTCTAACAATCCCAACTAGCTTAATGGTGTCCCTATTGGCAAGCTTAATAATAACATCAATACCTTCTATTTCAGCAGGTGCAATATCATGCATAATTTCTTTATATAAGTCATAGGGTATTGCACTAGCACTAGCACCCATATCACATAAGCCATGATAACAATGATCTCCTATTTTAACAGAAATAACAGGCATGCCTACAACAGGTCTATGTATCTTAGCATCTGGTCTAGCAATATTAGCAGTCTCACCACAGAAATAAATAACATGCCCATCTAAATTATGATCTAAGAGATCTTTAACCATAGCAATACTAGGTTCAACTTTGATTTTCTCATGAGGTGTATAAGTTCTAGTATTACTCTTACGAACAACAGTTCAAGTTTTAGCATGATCCTTTATCCTAACAGGAACAGGAGGTTTCTCAACATAAGTAGTAGGAACAATAGGATCATTATAAGTGACAGTCTTTTCTTCAACTGTAATAGGTGCAACTACTTTTACTTCAATGGGAGGATTATATTTAAACCACTTCTCCTTAGGGTGATCAACGTGAGTAGCAAAAGATTCACAAAAAGAAGCTACTATCTCAGAGTCAAGTCCATATTTAGCGCTAAATCCACGAAAAGCATCGGTATCCATACAAGATTTAACACAATCAAACTTAGGTGTTATACCTGACTCCTTACCATCGTCGGAACCCCAATCTTCAGTGTTGTGTTTAATTCTTTCCAATAAGTCCCACTTGAATTCAGTAGTCTTCAGCATATAAGAACCAGCACAAGAAGTATCAAGCATGGTGCGATCATTGGGAGAAAGCCGAGCATAAAAGTTTTAAATAATCATTTCTCTTGAGAGCTCATGATTGGGGCATGAATATAACATTGACTTAAGCCTCCCCCAAGCTTGAGCGATGTTTTTTCCTTCGTGAGGCCACAAATTATATATGTAATTACGATCACGATGAACAAGGTGCATAGGATAGAACTTCTGGTGAAATTCCAACTTCAATCGTTTATAATTCCAAGATCCCGTATCATCACATAGCATATACCATGTCAATGCATCTCCCTTCAATGATAAAGGGAAGATCTTCCTTTTGACAACATCATCGGGAATACTTGCAAGCTTAAATAATCCACAAACTTCATCCACAAAGATAAGGTGTAAATCGGGATGAAATGTTCCATCTCCTGGAAAGGGATTAGCTAGCAGTTTCTCTATCATACCTGAAGGAATCTCAAAGTAAATATTTTCAGTAGGTTCAGTAGGTTGAGGAGCAACTCTTTGCTCTACTGGTCGGGGTGAAGATACCCCAAACAAGCCCCTCAAAGGATAGTTTCCATAGTAACAAGTGACAGAAAATTTCAGCACACTATATAAATGTTTCCTTACCAAGTTCCACACACCAAAGGCGCTTCACTCCCCGGCAACGGTGCCAGAAAAGAGTCTTGATGACCCACAAGTATAGGGAATCTATCGTAGTCCTTTCGATAAGTAAGAGTGTCGAACCCAACGAGGAGCAGAAGGAAATGACAAGCGGTTTTCAGTAAGGTATTCTCTGCACGCACTGAAATTGTAGGTAACAAATAGTTTTGTGATAAGATAATTTGTAACGGGTAACAAGCAATGAAAGTAAATAAAGTGCAGCAAGGTGGCCCAATCCTTTTTGTAGCAAAGGACAAGCCTGGACAATTTCTTATAATGAGAAAAGCGCTCCCGAGGACACATGGGATTTATCGTCAAGCTAGTTTTCATCACGCTCATATGATTCGCGTTCGTTACTTTGATAATTTTATATGTGGGTGGACCGGTGCTTGGGTGATGCCCTTACTTGGACAAGCATCCCACTTATGATTAACCCCTATTGCAAGCATCCGCAACTACAAAAGAAGTATTAAGGTAAAACTAACCACAGCATTAGACATATGGATCCAAATCAGCCCCTTACGAAGCAACACATAAACTAGGGTTTAAGCTTCTGTCACTCTAGCAACCCATCATCTACTTATTACTTCCCAATGCCTTCCTCTAGGCCCAAATAATGGTGAAGTGTCATGTAGTCGACATTCACATAACACCACTAGAGGAGAGACAACATACATCTCATCAAAATATCGAACGAATACCAAATTCACATGACTACTAATAGCAAGACTTCACCCATGTCCTCAGGAACAAACATAACTACTCAAAAAGCATATTCATGTTCATAATCAGAGGAGTATTAATATGCATTAAGGATCTGAACATATCATCTTCCACCAAGTAAACCAATTAGCATCAACTACAAGGAGTAATCAACACTACTAGCAACCCACAGGTACCAATTTGTGGTTTTGGTATAAGATTGGATACAAGAGATGAACTAGGGTTTTGAGAGGAGATGGTGCTGGTGAAGATGTTGATGGAGATTGACCCCCTCCCGATGAGAGGATCATTGGTGATGACGATGGTGATGATTTCCCCCTCCCGAAGGAAAGTTTCCCTGGCAGAACAGCTCCGCCGGAGCCCTAGATTGGTTCCGCCAAGGTTCCGCCTCGTGGCGGCGGAGTTTCGTCCCATAAGCTTGCTTATGATTTTTTCCAGGGTAAAAGCCTTCATATAGTAGAAGATGGGCACCGGAGGGCCACCAGGGGGCCCAGGAGATAGGCGGCGCGCCTAGTAGGGGTGGGCGCGTCCCCACCCTCCTGGCCAGGGTGTGGGCCCCCTCTGGTGTTTTCTTCGCTCAATAATTATTATTAATTCCAAAAATAACTTCCGTGGAGTTTCAGGATTTTTGGAGCTGTGCAGAATAGGTTTCCAATATTTTTGCTCCTTTTCCAGCCAGAATTCCAGCTGCCGGCATTCCCCCTCTTCATGGTAAACCTTGTAAAATAAGAGAGAATAGCCATAAGTATTGAGACATAATGTGTAATAACAGCCCATAATGCAATAAATATTGATATAAAAGCATGATGCAAAATGGACGTAACACCTGCCTCGAACCTGAAGCTCCACCGCTGCCTGACCTCGTCACTAGGCTCGAGGCAGTCCATCCCTGGCAGCCCCGAGGCCACCAACAGAAGCGTCGCACCACCAGCTCCCCAACACACTAACCCGCGCGCAAAACCACCCGCTGTAGCGTGTTTCCCATGCCCGTCCGCCGCGGCAAATGGTCACCGGCGGCTAAACACCGGCGAGCTGATGTGCCAGTCCCATTAGCTGCTAATGACCACTCTAATGATCCCCCTTGAGCCACTGCCATGTGGGGCCCTGAGCCTAATTAGGTTAGTCTAATTTTTCTATTAGATTAGTGCTAATGTCGTGGACCACATGTGTCAGCTCTAACTTTGGCCTAGCCAGCGCTGACCGGGCCCACCTGTCATCCACCCAAACCAGCCCTGAGACACTGATATGTGGGCCCCAGCCGTCAGGTTTAACCTGGGCTGGCGTTGTTGACCTGCTGATGTCATGCTGTCATCATGCTGACGCTATTAACACTTTCTGGATGAAAATAATCCAGGAAATTCCAGAAATTGTTTAAAACTTCTAAAAATTATAGAAAATAAACCGTAACTCCAAATGAAATAATTTATATATGAAAAATTATCAGAAAAATTCAAAGAATCTGTTTATGGCATTTTCATGCATGTTGGAACGACTTACAGCCAGTTTACATGACAATTTGCACAAATGGCATTTTAAATGTCTTACATGGAGTTTGAATTTCAACCTTGGGTTCAAGCCAACTTCACTTAAAGTGTTGCTAGCTACATTAGCTCAAATCACAGCATATTGCCATGTCATGATCATGCATCATATTGTTACATTGCATTGATTGTGTTCCCTCTTGTATGCCGGTGTTTGCCCCCTCTCAGTAGACGTTGTTTCGATGATGTGATCGATGACACATATGAGGACACAATGCTATCTTCAGAAGTGCTAGGCAAGCAAACCCCCTTTGAGCATTCCAATACAATCCCACTCTCTTGCCCCTACTCTCTTTTACTGCATTAGGACAACAACGATTCAACTATTAGCCATGTTGCGGTAGTTGAACCCATTCCTCTGCATGACCTGTCTTTGCCACAGTAATTAGTGAAACCCCACTAGCATGAGTAAGAGTTGTTTGAGCCATGATGTGCCAACTCATTCATGCCTGCTTGTTATGCCTGCTATGCTTAGAGTTGTGTCAGGTATGATTCATCCGGGAATGATTGGAGTGGTGGTGAACATGTCCTACTGATGAGATGTAACATCCCAAATTTTCAATTTGGAATGTTATACATTAGGTCATCATGCATATCATATTTTTCTCGCATTTTCCGATCCTAGAAAATTTCACGCAACTCAAGGACCCTCGGAGAGAGTTGGAAGTTTCATTATTTTCATATTTGGGATTTCTCAAATTTTGAAAATAGGATCATTTGATTTATTTAATTATCTTCATAAGTTTTTCCTATAAAAATTTGAGAGAGGGAATAATATGACTTTCCCAAATTTAGGAAAAATGAAGATTTAATAAATAAATCCATTTTGGTTTTTGCCGGAGTTTTATTTGCGTTTTATTTGCCTTAGGGAAAAATGCGTGTTTTTAAAAAAATTGCATTTTAGGCCCCGAGTAAAGTTCATTTTGTTCGACTCATTTTTAGGAGTCGGGGAAAGTTTACTTTATTAATTTTGGAGTTCGTTTAGATTTTTTTTATTTTTTTCTCTGCGCGCGAGACCGTTTAAAAAAAAAACTGCAGCGCCTTGGGCCAAAGGCCCAAGCTGCTAGCCGCCGGCCGGCCAAGGCCAAGGCCACCGCGCGCGCACGCACCAAGGGGGCCAGGGAGCCACTCCTTTTTCCTTGTCCTAGTAGGACTCTTTTCCTACTTCGTTTATTCCGTATCTAATCCTAGATCTATTCCTAATCCTAATCTATTTCTTGTCCCCTACCCCAAGCAAAACCCTCCCCTCCCCAATATAAATACCCAAGCACCCCCCCCCTCTAAACCATCAAACCAACACCTCTCCTCTCCTCCGCCCCTCACCCGCCACCCACGCCGCGCCACCCCTCACCACCGCGCCACCCGCCGCCGCCCGCCCCACACGCCGCCGCCGCCTTACGCCGCCGCCGGAGCCCCTCGCTCTTCGAGGTACTAGCCCCGCGCCGCGTCACCTTTTCTTTTCTCGGATCGTTTTCTTCTAATCGTTCCGATTCTTTTCTTCTCTAAACCGTTCCGGTTTTCTAGATCGGTTTTTCGTTCGGTTTTCTTCTCCGAAACCCTAGATCGGATTCGTTTTCTTTTCCGATTTAGTTGCCTTTGGACCGTTCGCCGGACCGTTCGTCTTAACGAACGTGATCACCTGATCGCCTCGGTTAATAAACGTCTGTTCGTTTAACCGTTCGTCGTTCTCTTTTCTCGTCGGATTTATTCCGCGATTCTTCCGATCGTGATTTCAGATCCGATCTTCTTTCTAGTCTATCTTTCCACACGTTTGTCGGAATCAGGTGATTCAAATGCCTGGAGTTTCGCCTCGAAACCGCCGTTCCGACTAACCAACTTAAACTAAGTTTTGTTACTGTAAAAATTTGACCTAGTTTCAACTTGCTAGAACCGAGTTGTTTTCTTTCGTCGTTTGACTTTCGTTGCTTTATTTGATTCGATTCTTTTGCAACCAGGGTTCTTAAGTTGAACTCTCTGGTTAGATCTTTTATTCGAGATTTCCCTGTGCATTAGATGAGTACTTATTGTATGCTTGTTGTTTGTCTGCGTTAGATCACCCGGAGTGCGCCGCTTGTTACTTCGAATCTCTAGGTCACGCGGATCATCAGCAAGGCAAGTAACACTTGATCATATCTTTCCTACTACCCAGTTTTATTGCATTAGATCAACCCTCAAACACTTGCATTGTTTAGGATCTAAATTAAATTGTGGGATTGGGAAGTAGAATTGAGGTAGTACCTATTACCTGTTACTTATGAAACCTTGGGAGTTACTTCTACGTTTGCTTATTATGCTATGCTATGCTAGTAGACGTGGATTGGGTGAGTGATATCCATGACAGATGTGAGATTGATAATTTTAATGGTTTATCTAAGGTGGCAACTTAAACACACATCTGGGTGGATTGAGGCACCTGATGTCTATCAGGACTTGCCTGTTTTTTTTTGGACCGCCACCCAGGCTCAAAGGGATCATAAGATATTTCAAACTGGAAACTTCCGTGTGCAGCCACATGCTACTATGGGCTCTAGCATAGTTGACTAAGTTGTGCGAACTCTTACGGGGTGGACTAGCAGATGTAGGGGATGTAGGTGTACCGGTCTACCCCACATGTAAGGTGCTAGTGCTTCTGAAAGACTATGTCTCGGTCATCCGTTTCTCAAACACCATGTAGTGCGAGAAAACAAACGGAGGCGATCGAGTCATGTGGGGAAAAGTGCGCAAACCTCTGCAGAGTAACAAACTAATCATGATTAGCCGTGTCCCCGGTTATGGACAACTTGAGTATCTAGTACTTGAATATCATTGTGAATCTCAACATGTTACCTCTAATAAAAGCTATTGGGTTTTAATGAGTACTTTTAATTGGGATTGAGGATGCTGTCAACCATTCTCAATGTTTAACAACCACCATGATAGTTAAACAAAATTATTCCTTTGATGTAGGGAAAAATTGGCTTTTCGCAAAACTGTAACCATAGAGCCTTACCACCAGCCAAATATGCATGTAGTATAGGCTTATTGTTTCATTACTCTCTATGTGTTACATTGCCAGCATATTCCATGTGCTGACCCGTTTTCGGGCTGCAACTTTCATGTTGCAGACTTTTCAGACGACGAGTAAGGAATTTAGGTCGTGGTTCTATACTCAGTGATGCCGATGGAGTTGATGGACTCACTTATCTTCCAAGCCTTCCGCTGTTATCGTTATTAGATGGCCTTAAGCCATATTTATTGTAATAAGTTCTTTTTGAGCCATCGATGTAATAAGAGTGTGATTGCAACTCTGCTATAAATCCTCGATGTACTGTGTGGTGTCAGCATTACTGATCCAGGGATGACATCGTAGCACAGTAGACGTGATCCATTCGGGTCAGGTCGCTACAGAGATGGTATCAGAGCACACGCTGACTGTAGGACACGACCACTAAGTTAAAGCCATAGATCACTACTCTCTCCTCATTTTCTAACTCCTCATCTATTCTACTCTTTAGGATGAAGGACGCGAAGATTAAGTACACCCAACCGGATGAAGGCACACCATTTGGATTTCACTTGAAGGAAGTTACCAAGTACCTGAACATTGGACTACCAAGTTTCACCGGGACTTTCAACGCCACTCTGCCTGAAGAGGAGCGCTGGAAGATTCACGCTCACGTTCCAGGAAGGACATTCGCCCCAATCACCAAGCCTATAGATAGTGTTTTCAGTGCACCAACTTGGAGTCTGGGAAAGAGCATGGCAGCTCATATCACCATAGGACGCATTGGAGAAGTTTATCAAGAAGACCTCAAGGACACCATCTACCAGATTTGCGGACGCCGAGACGACAAATGGGACATAGTCAGCCCCAAGAAGGATAGTCCATTGCAGCTTTTATCCAGGAGTTAAACCAGCACATTCGACGCCATGAGAACCAGATGTGCAATGATATGATAGAGTTGAAGAATGCAAAGGGAAGGATCATCGAGCTAGAAGGAGAACTAAAGTCTACACGCAAGGACTACATGGACGAGATCGTAGCTCTAGCAAGGCACAATTGCGATCTTAAGCAGGAGATCGAAGAACTCAAGAAGAAGTTAGCATCCCAGGAGGACGACGAGTACGTCGCATGTCCAGACAACTACATCATCCTCGACGACACTGATTCGGATCCAAGTGAACCCGATTTTGAAGACGAAGCTGGAGCAGACATCATGGAATCTTCCACCGGTTCAAATTAGTAGAAGTCCCCCACATATTAGTAGTATTTTTCCCCCCATGTAAACATTATAGTACACGCACTTGCGATAGTTAGATCGTTGTAAGCCTTGTTTGATTGAATGGAGTGATTTTGTGTGCATTTGCTCATGTGCATTTGGGTAGTGATTCCCCTTAGACCTCATTCTATTCTAAATTTCTCTTCTTTTCTAAACCCATCAGATGCCTCCGAGACGTGACCCCGAATTCGTTTTCCCGCCAGAGATCACCCAACTGATCCAGCAGCAGAACACCCTGATTCAAACATTGGTGCAGAACCAGGGCAACAACAACAACAACCCACCACCACCACCTGCGGATCATTTGACTCGTTTCCTTAGACTAAATCCGCCGGTGTACTCCAGTAGCACCGAGCCGATTGTAGCAGATGATTGGCTCCGCAAGATAGGAAGGGAGTTGACCACTGCAGGATGCACAGATGGAGAAAGAGTGAAGTTTGCAGCACATCAGCTTGAAGGACCCGCAGCCGCATGGTGGGAGAATTTCACAGCCACTTACCCGGTAGACACTGTCACATGGGATCAATTTCAGCAAGCTTTTCGCACTGCCCATGTCTCAGCAGGAGCCATGGCCATGAAGAAGCGTGAGTTTCGCAACTTACGCCAAGGAGGAAGGACTGTTGGCCAGTACGTGGATGACTTTAGCAAATTAGCACGTTATGCCCCAGATGACATTGCTACAGATGCGGCTAAACAAGAGAAGTTTCTAGAAGGACTGAATGATGAGTTCAGCATGCCGTTGATGGTAGCAAGTTTCAATAACTACCAGGAGTTAGTAGACCGAGCCCTTATGATTGAAGGAAAGCAGCAGCAAATTGAGAACCGTAAGAGGAAGTATGGACAGGGGAAGTATAACTCTGGAGCCCAGCAGAAGCCCCGTTTTACCCCTAAACCGGGATTTAAGTTTCAGCACACCCATGGAGGAGGTAGCTCGCACAACCATAATGGCCACAAGAATGGTAATGGGAATGAAGGAAGTAACGGCCAGAACCGAACAACCCCATCCACCCCAACCAAGAGAGACCTGAGTCAAGTCACCTGTTTCAAGTGTTCGAAGACCGGACATTATGCCAATGAATGTCCTGAAGGCCAGAATGGAAATGGCAATGGAAGCTCTGGGAAGAAGCCCAACCCTTTCAATAGGGGACAGGTGAACCACGTTAATGTGGAGGAGATTGAAGATCAGCCCGATGCAGTAATCGGTAAGTTTTTGGTTAAGTCATTTACTGCACTCGTTCTTTTTGATACTGGTGCATCGCATTCATACATATCAAGGGGATTTGTGGAAAAGTATAGCCTGCCCACTAGGATTCTTAAAACACCTATGCTAGTAAGCTCGCCAGGAGCAGAATACATGGCCAGACAAGGATGTTTTCAAGTACCATTGAGTATAGGAAGGCATGTATTCCCAACGGATTTAATTATTCTGGAATCCCAAGGTCTGGATGTGATTCTTGGTATGGATTGGCTGTCGATGTATGGAGGAAACATCGATTGCGCCAGTAAGACAATTTTGCTTACCACACCAGAAGGAAGAAGGATCAAGTATGTATCCCGGCATGTGCCAAACAGGACACAAGTGAATTGCTTATCAGGAGTTGTGCAGGAAGAAGTACCAGTGGTGAAGGATTTTCCTGATGTATTTCCTGAGGAATTACCAGGCATGCCACCGGATAGAGACATTGAGTTTTTGATTGAGTTATTGCCAGGTACAGGCCCAATATCGAAGCGACCGTACCGGATGCCAGCAAAGGATTTGTTGGAAATTAAGAATCAGATTAAGGAGTTATTGGATAAAGGTTATATACGCCCAAGTTCTTCACCTTGGGGATCACCCGTTTTGTTAG
Source organism: Triticum aestivum (assembly GCF_018294505.1). Taxonomy (NCBI): domain Eukaryota; kingdom Viridiplantae; phylum Streptophyta; class Magnoliopsida; order Poales; family Poaceae; genus Triticum; species Triticum aestivum. The sequence continues at coordinate 309,648,465 of NC_057795.1, read as the reverse complement.
TGGAGAAGAAGGATGGATCTTTGAGAATGGTTGTTGATTATCGTGAATTGAATGCGGTAACAATCAAGAACAAGTACCCACTACCAATGATAAATGATCTGTTTGATCGTTTGCAAGGAGCCAAAGTGTTTTCCAAGATCGACTTGCGATCAGGGTACCATCAGTTGAAGATTCGGGAGCAAGACATACCCAAGACTGCATTTACCACGAGATATGGACTGTACGAGTATACCGTTATGTCATTTGGACTGACTAACGCACCAGCTTATTTCATGAACCTGATGAACAAAGTGTTTATGGAGTTTTTGGATAAGTTTGTCGTGGTGTTCATAGATGACATTTTGATTTTCTCGAAGAATGAAGAGGAACACAAGGAACAATTGCGATTGGTTTTGGAGAAGCTAAGAGAACATCAGTTATACGCCAAGTTCAGCAAATGTGAGTTTTGGCTAAAGGAAGTTGGATTTCTCGGACATGTTATATCCGGAGAAGGAATAGCAGTTGACCCCACAAAGGTTGAGACCGTAACTAATTGGGAAGCACCAACGACAGTTGGAGAGATTCGGAGTTTTCTTGGACTCGCAGGATACTACCGAAGATTCATTGAGAATTTCTCAAGGATTGCTAAGCCTATGACTGAATTGTTGAAGAAAGATAACAAATTCATATGGACTGAGGACTGTGAGGCAAGTTTTCAGGAGTTGAAGAAAAGATTGGTTACCTCACCAGTTTTGATATTGCCAGATCAGACTAAGGATTATGAGGTGTATTGCGACGCTTCACGTCGAGGACTTGGAGCAGTGCTTATGCAGGAAGGAAGAGTTGTTTCGTATGCTTCACGACAACTTAAGCCCCATGAGTTGAATTATGCCACTCATGATTTGGAGTTAGCAGCCGTTGTGCATGCCCTGAAGACGTGGAGACATTTTCTCATTGGAAATCATTGTGAAGTATATACGGATCACAAGAGTCTGAAGTACATCTTCACACAGAAGGAATTGAATCTCAGACAAAGGAGATGGTTAGAACTTATCAAGGATTATGATATGAGATTGCATTATCACCCCGGAAAGGCTAATGTCGTAGCAGACGCATTGAGCCGTAAGAGCCACGTCAATACCCTAATGATGGGAGGAATACCCAATGAGTTAGCCGAGGACCTTCGAGAGCTATGTTTGGAAATAGTTCCGAGAGGCTATGTAGCAACATTGGAGATTCAGTCGACACTGATGGACAAAATCAGAGAAGCCCAAAAGGCAGATAAGGAAGTTGCCTCTATAAAGGAGAAAATGGGCAAAGGAAAGGCTAAAGGATTTCGTGAGGATGAACACGATACCCTATGGTTTGAAGACTGTGTTTATGTGCCCAATAACCCAGAAATCAGGAAGTTGATTTTACAAGAAGCCCATGATTCACCCTATTCGATTCACCCAGGAAATACCAAGATGTATTTGGATTTGAAGAACACTTTCTGGTGGACCGGAATGAAGAAGGATATTGCGGAGTATGTAGCTATTTGCGATGTATGTCAGAGAGTAAAGGCAGAACATCAGAAGCCAGCAGGATTGTTACAACCGTTGCCGATACCCGAATGGAAGTGGGATAAACTAGGCATGGATTTCATCACAGGTTTGCCAAAGACCCGTTCAGGATATGACTCGATTTGGGTTATAGTCGACCGTTTAACAAAGGTAGCTCATTTCATTCCAGTCAAGACTACCTATAGCAGTGCTAAGTTGGCAAAGATATACATGACCAGAATTGTGTGTTTACACGGAGTTCCGAGGAGCATCGTATCAGATAGAGGAACCCAGTTTACCTCGAAATTTTGGAACCAGTTGCACGAGACATTGGGAACTAGATTGGAATTCAGTACAGCTTTCCACCCACAGACCGATGGACAGACTGAGAGAGTCAATCAGATTTTGGAAGATATGCTGAGAGCTTGTGCACTAGATTATGGATCTAGCTGGGATGATAATTTGCCGTATGCAGAATTTTCCTACAACAACAGTTACCAAACCAGCTTGAAGATGGCACCTTTCGAGGCTCTGTATGGAAGAAGGTGCAGGACACCGTTGTCATGGGACGAAACTGGAGATCGTCAGTTGTTTGGACCAGATTTGATTAAGGAGTCTGAACAGAAGGTTAAGTTGATTCGAGACAGGCTCAAGGTAGCCCAGTCCAGACAGAAGAGCTATGCCGATTCAAAGCGCAAAGCGATTGAGTATGAAGTTGGAGACAGAGTATATCTCAGAGTATCCCCGCTTCGAGGAGTTAAGCGTTTTGGAGTTAAAGGAAAGTTAGCACCCCGTTTCGTTGGACCGTATAAGATTTTGCAACGTATGGGAGAAGTTGCTTATAAGTTGGAATTGCCAGAAGGACTGTCAGGAGTTCATGATGTATTCCATGTTTCTCAGTTGAAGAAATGTCACCCAGAGATAGCAGAGGTACCGTTAAGAGACACAGTGCCACTGGAAGCAATTCAGTTGAAGGATGACTTGACATATGAGGAAAAACCTGTTAAGATTCTCGATTATGCCAGCAGAGTTACCCGCAGCAAAGTTATCAAGTTTTGTAAAGTTCAGTGGAGCCACCACACTGAGGATGAAGCCACCTGGGAGAGAGAGGAAGTTTTGCTCAAGGACCACCCTCACCTATTTTCTAGCCAACCCGAATCTCGAGGGCGAGATTCATCTTAAGGGGGTAGGTTTGTAACATCCCAAATTTTCAATTTGGAATGTTATACATTAGGTCATCATGCATATCATATTTTTCTCGCATTTTCCGATCCTAGAAAATTTCACGCAACTCAAGGACCCTCGGAGAGAGTTGGAGATTTCATTATTTTCATATTTGGGATTTCTCAAATTTTGAAAATAGGATCATTTGATTTATTTAATTATCTTCATAAAGTTTTTCCATGTAAAAATTAAGGAGAGAGGGAATAATATGACTTTCCCAAATTTAGGAAAAATGAAGATTTAATAAATAAATCCATTTTGGTTTTTGCCGGAGTTTTATTTGCGTTTTATTTGCCTTAGGGAAAAATGCGTGTTTTAAAAAAATTGCATTTTAGGCCCCGAGTAAAGTTTATTTTGTTCGACTCATTTTTAGGAGTCGGGGAAAGTTTACTTTATTAATTTTGGAGTTCGTTTAGATTTTTTTTATTTTTTTTCTCTGCGCGCGAGACCGTTTTTAAAAAAAAAACTGCAGCGCCTTGGGCCAAAGGCCCAAGCTGCTAGCCGCCGGCCGGCCAAGGCCACCGCGCGCGCACGCACCAAGGGGGCCAGGGAGCCACTCCTTTTTCCTTGTCCTAGTAGGACTCTTTTCCTACTTCGTTTATTCCATATCTAATCCTAGATCTATTCCTAATCCTAATCTATTTCTTGTCCCCTACCCCAAGCAAAACCCTCCCCTCCCCAATATAAATACCCAAGCACCCCCCCCTCTAAACCATCAAACCAACACCTCTCCTCTCCTCCGCCCCACACCCGCGCCCCACACGCCGCCGCCGCCTTACACCGCCGCCAGAGCCCTCGCTCTTCGAGGTACTAGCCCCGCGCCGCGTCACCTTTTCTTTTCTCGGATCGTTTTCTTCTAATCGTTCCGATTCTTTTCTTCTCTAAACCGTTCCGGTTTTCTAGATCGGTTTTTCGTTCGGTTTTCTTCTCCGAAACCCTAGATCGGATTCGTTTTCTTTTCCGATTTAGTTGCCTTTGGACCGTTCGCCGGACCGTTCGTCTTAACGAACGTGATCACCTGATCGCCTCGGTTAATGAACGTCTGTTCGTTTAACCGTTCGTCGTTCTCTTTTCTCGTCGGATTTATTCCGCGATTCTTCCGATCGTGATTTCAGATCCGATCTTCTTTCTAGTCTATCTTTCCACACGTTTGTCGGAATCAGGTGATTCAAATGCCTGGAGTTTCGCCTCGAAACCGCCGTTCCGACTAACCAACTTAAACTAAGTTTTGTTACTGTAAAAATTTGACCTAGTTTCAACTTGCTAGAACCGAGTTGTTTTCTTTCGTCGTTTGACTTTCGTTGCTTTATTTGATTCGATTCTTTTGCAACCAGGGTTCTTAAGTTGAACTCTCTGGTTAGATCTTTTATTCGAGATTTCCCTGTGCATTAGATGAGTACTTATTGTATGCTTGTTGTTTGTCTGCGTTAGATCACCCGGAGTGCGCCGCTTGTTACTTCGAATCTCTAGGTCACGCGGATCATCAGCAAGGCAAGTAACACTTGATCATATCTTTCCTACTACCCAGTTTTATTGCATTAGATCCAACCCTCAAACACTTGCATTGTTTAGGATCTAAATTAAATTGTGGGATTGGGAAGTAGAATTGAGGTAGTACCTATTACCTGTTACTTATGAAACCTTGGGAGTTACTTCTACGTTTGCTTATTATGCTATGCTATGCTAGTAGACGTGGATTGGGTGAGTGATATCCATGACAGATGTGAGATTGATAATTTTAATGGTTTATCTAAGGTGGCAACTTAAACACACATCTGGGTGGATTGAGGCACCTGATGTCTATCAGGACTTGCCTGTTTTTTTTTGGACCGCCACCCAGGCTCAAAGGGATCATAAGATATTTCAAACTGGAAACTTCCGTGTGCAGCCACATGCTACTATGGGCTCTAGCATAGTTGACTAAGTTGTGCGAACTCTTACGGGGTGGACTAGCAGATGTAGGGGATGTAGGTGTACCGGTCTACCCCACATGTAAGGTGCTAGTGCTTCTGAAAGACTATGTCTCGGTCATCCGTTTCTCAAACACCATGTAGTGCGAGAAAACAAACGGAGGCGATCGAGTCATGTGGGAAAAAGTGCGCAAACCTCTGCAGAGTAACAAACTAATCATGATTAGCCGTGTCCCCGGTTATGGACAACTTGAGTATCTAGTACTTGAATATCATTGTGAATCTCAACATGTTACCTCTAATAAAAGCTATTGGGTTTTAATGAGTACTTTTAATTGGGATTGAGGATGCTGTCAACCATTCTCAATGTTCAACAACCACCATGATAGTTAAACAAAATTATTCCTTTGATGTAGGGAAAAATTGGCTTTTCGCAAAACTGTAACCATAGAGCCTTACCACCAGCCAAATATGCATGTAGTATAGGCTTATTGTTCCATTACTCTCTATGTGTTACATTGCCAGCATATTCCATGTGCTGACCCGTTTTCGGGCTGCAACTTTCATGTTGCAGACTTTTCAGACGACGAGTAAGGAATTTAGGTCGTGGTTCTATACTCAGTGATGCCGATGGAGTTGATGGACTCACTTATCTTCCAAGCCTTCCGCTGTTATCGTTATTAGATGGCCTTAAGCCATGATTATTGTAATAAGTTCTTTTGAGCCATCGATGTAATAAGAGTGTGATTGCAACTCTGCTATAAATCCTCGATGTACTGTGTGGTGTCAGCATTACTGATCCAGGGATGACATTGTAGCACAGTAGACGTGATCCATTCGGGTCAGGTCGCTACATGAGAGCTAGGTGTGTGAACATGATTTGGTAAAGGTAGCGATGAGAGGCTATGTAGGAGTACATGGTGGTTGTCTCATTGAAGCCATACTTAGGAACTGAGCTCTGTGTTTGTGATCCAAAACAGTTACTACCACACATTGGGATCCTTAATTGACTCTCTTGACTTATTAATCACCTTGATCTCTGTCCCGGAGTTGCAAGAAGTTTCTGGTGTTTGTAGTATGCTGGAGGCCGTGTGCAGCGCTGACCCTAGGGGTGGGCTGTGATGCGGTAGGCACATGGCACAGTGTACCAGGGTGTCACGCCCAAGATGCGACCCTATCCTAAAGGAACTCGAAGGTCCCACCAAGGATAGAAGCGCATCTTGAAGACGCTTTTGCAAGGTGGATATCATTACATCAACATTACATAATAGATGGGGATACATACAAGAGGCATACAATGCCACACGAATACATCAATACAACATACATGAGATCAACATCCGACTACGGATGAAACACAAACAGAAGCTCAAACGACATCCACCCTGCTAGCCCAGGCTGCCGACCTGGAACCTATCCCCTGATCGAAGAAGAAGCAGGAGAAGAACTCCAAACAAGCAAACATCGCTCTCGCGTCATGAACATCGTGTAACCTGTACCTGCAACTGTTGTTGTAGTAATCTGTGAGCCACGAGGACTCAGCAATCCCATTACCATGGGTATCAAGACTAGCAAAGCTTAATGGGAAAGGAAGGGGTAAAGTGGTGAGGTTGCAGCAGCGACTAAGCAAGTATGGTGGCTAACCAACGCAAATAAGAGCGAGAAGAGAACAAGCGGAACGGTCGTGAAGCTAGCAATGATCAAGAGGTGATCCTGAACTCCTACTTACGTCAAACATAACCCAAAGACCGTGTTCACTTCTCGGACTCCGCCGAGAAGAGACCATCACGGCTACACACGCGGTTGATGCGTTTTAATTCGGATCTGGTGTCAAGTTATCTACAACCGGACATTAACAAATTCCCATCTGCCACATAACCGCGGGCACGGCTCTCGAAAGTTTATACCCTGCAGGGGTGTCCCAACTTAGCCCATGACAAGCTCTCGGGATCAACGAAGGAATAGACCTTCTCCCAGGAAGACCCGATCAGTTTCGGAATCTCGGTTTACAAGACATTTCGACAATGGTAAAACAAGACCAGCAAAGCCGCCCGATGCGCCGACAATCCCGATAGGAGCTGCACATATCTCGTTCTCAGGGCAAACCGGATGAGCCAGACGTCGGGTTGGCATAGACCCTGGTTGCCCAGGGGGCGCCGAACATCGCTCGGTTTGGACCAACACTTAGGCAAGCATTGGCCCGGGGGGGCTAAAATAAAGATGACCCTCGGGTTGTCCGACCCAAGGGAAGGGTATAGGTGGTGGTGAGGAAAATGGTAAAACCAAGGTTGGGCCTTGCTGGACAAGTTTTATTCAAAGCGAACTGTCAGTGGGGTCCCATAAATCACCCGACCGCGTTAGGAATGCAAAATCCGGGAACATAACACCGGTATGACGGAAACTAGGGTGGCAAGAGTGGAACAAAACACCAGGCATAAGGCCGAGCCTTCCACCCTTTACCAAGTATATAGATGCATTAATAATATAAGAGATATTGTGATATCCCAACATAACCCTGTCCACCACGGAGCAATCTTCAACTTCACCTGCAACTAGCAACGCTATAAGAGAGGCTGAGCAAAGCGGTAACATAGCCAAACAACGGTTTGCTAGGAAGGGTGTAAAAAGTTAGAGGTTCATGGCAATTTGGGAGGCTTGAAGAACAAGTGATAGGTGGCGCAGCATAGCGATAGAACGAAACAACTAGCATAGCAATGATAGTAGTGAGATCCAGGGTAGCGGTCATCATGCCTGAAATCCCGCAAGGAAGAAGAACGAGTCCATGAAGAAGACGAACGGATGAAGCCGAACCAACCGTAGACGAACGAATCCTCACGATCGCAACGAAACAGGAACTAACAAGAAGAAGCACACAACATGGTAAACACACCACACATGGACAAGACATGATGCACAACAAGCATGATGCATGACAAGGCTACATGAAGCTACTCATGGCAAGAGATGATGCAAACAAGAACAACACATCAAAGCAAGTTTAAATGAGGCCGGCACCAACATATAACAATTCCGGTAAGTCCTCATATGCATATTTCGAAATTGGTCCAGATCTGAATAAACATTATGTTCAAGTTGTTTAACAGCAAGTTAAGATGCACCACGACGATCTACACGAGATTCTAGTCAAATTACATATAAAGTTCATTAGATTCGGAGCTACGGCCTAGAAGATATGAGCAAAACAAGTTAAACATGGCATTGGTGCAAAATGCACCCAAACATCAAGCAAACACACCAAAACAAGGATGCAACATGGTAATATGAAACTACATGCAAAATCAAGCAAGTTTCATATAGAGCAAGCTCAAAACGGAGCAACGGTGCAACACACACACACTATACGTCATAACAACAATCTGTCCATAACAGCAACTAGGCATCTTACAAGCATCAAAACAATATGCTACAGCATCTCAACATAATAACCAAAGGCATGATCATGAAGTACTGGTAAAGCATAACAAAACATGAACACTGAGCTATCTCCAGAAATCACTAGAACATGCTCAAACAGACATAGTAAGATTGCAAATAATAACAGTTTCCGACTTTGCAGAAATAACATCAGGTTGCAATGTTTAGAGCTGTGAAACAACATGTTACAGGAACTTATCAAGGCAAACAAAGGCATGGCATGAATCTACTAATTGCATAAATCAAAAGTCCCTTACTGACCATGAGCCAAAAAGGATCAGAAAATATGATGGCACCCATGTAAACATGGCAATTTATATTACAGATTCAAACATGGCAGAAACAACAATAAGTAGGCATGTTGGTGAGCTTGTACCACTCACCACAGAGCAATACATGGCATGGCAAGGCAACCAACAGTAAGATGGCATGTTTGTGAAATTAAGCATGGCAAGAGCAAGGTCATAGGGTGCATGGATCACTAGAAAACAATCATGCAAACATTGAACTTAATGTTAACAGGCTGATAGCAACATTATCAAGCAACTTTGGAGCAAGATATGAACAATCTATAACAAGCTATAAATGCTACCAGGGGCATGAATGGATAGGGCATAACATGTATATCAAAACATGTTTATAGAACATCTCCAGATTATGCATAGAATGACTAGTAGCAACATGTTAACATAGCAACAAAATATAACAGAATCTGTCAGGAAAACAGCAACAGCAAGTACACTACTAAACAAGCTCGATTCACTCACCACAAGTCATTGCATGACAAGATAAGCATAGCATCATCAATAAGACATGTTTGTGAAACAAACCAAGGCAAGAACAAGTCCATAGCATGCAAGGATCAACTATAGCAAGCTCGGCCATATTGAATAACATGTAAACAATCTGCCAGGAAACATTTTTAAGCGAAAGTAGAGCACTCAAATGACATGCTAGACTACTCCACAATTGCAAACAAGGGCATGAATGGATATACAATAACCATATGTTCAAAACACCCTTACTGAAGTATCTCTAAATATGCATGGATCTCTCTGTAGCATCAAGTTTACATGGCATCAAAATAATAGCAGAACAGGGGCTAAAATCAGCAATATCACGAAGCCTAGTTTGCATGCTTGTGCGAGTCACCACATTGATCAAAAAAATAAATGGCATACACCCCTGGAAAGATGGCATGTCATAGATAAAAACACATGAAGACATCAACCTCATAGGATGCACACATCAAACATGGCAAAAATGATAAATGAGCAAGTTATAACAGTTTCAGCAGATTAACATCAACATGCACTCTTCCAACAGCATTTCGGGCATAAAGATGAGCTCCAATGAAAATGAGGCAATGGAATGAAATGAAGTACTCATCGAGCCGAACAATTTGACATATTGTACGCACGAAACGGAGCTACGGATGCAGAGATAAAATGTAATGAACATGGCATGCTAATATGACTATCTCGGGACTCAGCAGAATCCAGGATCAACCTCATAGCTTGCACGGACTTCGAGGCGAGGCGGATCTCGCCGGATCTTCGCCGGAGACGAAGGAGACGGGCGGATCCGGGGCGGGACGGGGCGGATCCGGCGACGGAGATGGCCGGGACGACGGCCGGGAAGGTCGGGGGCTCCGGATCCGGCGAATCCCGGCCGGATCCGAGCACCGGAGGCGGGGCGGCGGCTCGGGCGCCGGGAGGGACGCAGCTCCGGCGAGCTTGGGGCGAGGCCGGCGAAGGCGGCGGCCGGGCGGAGACGCGCGCCTCGGGCGGCGAGAGGTCGGGCGCCGGGCGGCGCGGCAGAGGACGCGCGCGGCGCGGCGGGCGGCTGCAGTCGCGGGGGCGGGCCGGCGGCGCATGGCGGCGGGGCGGCGCGGGGCACCGGCGGCGGGCGCCGGCGACCGCGGAGCGCATCGGCGGAGGCGCGCGGGGCGCGGGGGCGCGGGGCGCGCGGGCCGCGCGGGGGCCGGCTGCGGGCCTGGCGGGCCGCGGGCGGCACGCGGTGGCCGGGGCCACGTGGCGCTCCCCCGTTGGCTGGAGCGACGGCGGCGGACGCGTCCGGCGCTGGGCGGACGTGTCCGGCGTGGAGGAAGAAGGGGCTAGGGTTTGGACGGAATTGATCCGCGAATTTCGGGGGAGGGGTGTTTATATAGGTAGAGGGAGCTAGGAGAGTCCAAATGAGGAGCGGTTTTTGGCCACGCGATCGTGATCGAACGACTGAGAGCATGGAGGGGAGATAGATGGGTTTTGGGCTGCAAACAAAAGAGGCCTTTTGCGGTTACCCGGTTAACCGTTGGAATATCAAACGACCTCCAAATGACACGAAACTTGACAGGCGGTCTACCGGTGCTATACCAAGGCCGCTTGGCAAACCTCGGGCCATTCCGAGAAAGTTTAACACCCACTCACAACGAGAGACAAAAGGGGACGCCGGGGAACATAGGAGTGCTGGATTGCAAAACGGATAACGGGGAAAATGCTCGGATGCATGAAACGAACACGTATGCAAAATGAAATGCACATGATGACATGGCAAAATGCAACACGCAAGCAAAATGGCATGGCAAAGACGACGAATAACTGGCGGACACCTGGCGCATCGAATCCGGGGCGTTACAACACTCCTCCACTAACAAGAGATCTCGTCCTGAGATCTTAGGACCGAGACGGAAGAGAAAAGGGATGAGGTGAAACAAGAACTCAAGAGAAGAAGCAAAGAATCAAGAGCACTCGAGAAGAAAAGAGGAACGACAAGGATGACGAATCGAAAGCTCAACGAACAAGATAGATTCTGAAATTACTCGTTCTAACCGGAGTGGTTAGAATGAGAAAAGAAACGGATAAGACTGAAAGGATTTAGGCAGAACTCCGGCTGAAAAAGGAAGGATTAGAACAAGAACTTGAGAGGATGGAATGATACTTGATGAACTCTTGAAGAATGAATTAAATCATGAAGACCCACCATGAAGAACTCCGGTAACAAAAGATGATGAGATAGAAATGAAGGATGAAAGAATAGATGAGCGTTGTGATGATTTAGATGGAGGTTCCGACGAAATGGCCGTGGAAAAATTGAACTCCGGAAAAGAAAAGATGAAAACACTTGGAACTAGAATTTATTCATCAAGAACAAACTCTGAAGGAAGGGATTACTCACTTGGATGAAATAAGAATAAGATTTATTGTATGCTTATCCTTCATCAAATTAAATTGATGACAAGCAATGGAATTAACATACTACTTATTCTTCTTGAAAAAGGATTGAGAAGTGACATATCGCAAACTTGAGAAGGTCTTCATGAACCACCGGTAGGATAGAAAAGAAACGAATGGATTAATATGATAATCAAGGAAAAGAATCTTGAACGAACCACCGTTAGAATTCGGAAATGACTGATGAAAGAGAATGAATCGCCGGGAAGAATTAGAAAAACAAATATGCTTGAGGGGATTTAGATGCAAAAGAACAAAGAGATCATGAGCTGATTAAAGAACACTTGAACGAAGCACCGGAAGAATATAGAGACGACCAAAGCTGAAAACTTAGAATGAAGAAATCTTTCGAAAAGATGACCTCCGGATGATCGAGAGGGAAAGCAACTCCTGAAATGCTGTGGATGGATGAAAAGAATTTGCATGACTTGAAACAATTTGATAGGATGACATCGAGCTAGCACCGCGAATCTCCGGGGAACGGACAAGATTTAGAGGGAAAAAACTCTTCTTCAATCTTCAAATGACGATGAGAAATACCACCAAAATTACTGAGGTACTCCGGGAGAATCAAAATCGAAGAGGTTGAGCCAACAATGAAATGATTTGAAATCGATCTTGGAAAAGGCATGTGACTGATGAAATTCATTCTTACGTCACACTTGAAAAGAATTTGAGAAAGCTCCGGGGGAATTAGAAGAGTCAGGTAAGATCCTGAGAAAAGACCTGTGGGTTAGGGCCCACTGAAAAGAAAAACACCATTGGAAAGGGATGTAGAACAGATAGATGATGCACCGAAATAATTGAAATATTTGAATGAGGTGACAACCTCGAATTAATTCAAACACAGACAAATCTCCAGAGATATCTTGAACTCCGGAATGATTAACTGGCGAGAGGCGAACAAGCAAGGGGAAAACACTTGAGCCGAGTAAAAAGAATATGAACAACCCGAAAAACTTGAATTGAATCCACCGGAAAAGAAAAAGAGATGAAGAATGACGAACGAGACGAGAATTTCACCGGTTGAAATGATTGACGAAAGACTGAAGAGGCTCCACACGAATGGAATTGATGGTCGAGAGAGAGTCAGACTCCGGGAAGAAAAAGGGTGGGAGGGCGGGAAAACAAAGGCAACTTGGAAGGGGAAACCGACGAATAACTTCAAGAGGAAACACCAGTTGAAAACATTGAGGAAAGAAAGCAAAGACTTCGCACGAGTAGGATGGATACTCGATTGCAGACTCCGGTTCCGAGAAGAAGAAGGGAGGGCGGGTGAGAAAAAAACAACTGAGGATTGAACACAAAGATGAAGAGACTCGAGTCAACTTGACAAGAAATGCACCGGATGAAAGAGGATGGACAACTCACGAAACTAACCACGTGATCCTAAAGAAAAATTTGAAGGGGAAGAGGAGTAGTTCAAAACACCTACGTCAAGATTCCTTACCAGAGCGACGAAGGGGCAGAGGAGTAAAAAGAATTCCTACTCTCCGATATAACTAGACTCCAGAAATAGTTTTCTTCTAGACTCAACAACGGCCAAACTACATGATCAATCAAGGAGGCTCCTAGGGTCGGTCGAGGCTCTGATACCAACTTGTCACGCCCAAGATGCGACCCTATCCTAAAGGAACTCGAAGGTCCCACCAAGGATAGAAGCGCATCTTGAAGACGCTTTTGCAAGGTGGATATCATTACATCAACATTACATAATAGATGGGGATACATACAAGAGGCATACAATGCCACACGAATACATCAATACAACATACATGAGATCAACATCCGACTACGGATGAAACACAAACAGAAGCTCAAACTACATCCACCCTGCTAGCCCAGGCTGCCGACCTGGAACCTATCCCCTGATCGAAGAAGAAGCAGAAGAAGAACTCCAAACAAGCAAACATCGCTCTCGCGTCATGATCATCGTGTAACCTGTACCTGCAACTGTTGTTGTAGTAATCTGTGAGCCACGAGGACTCAGCAATCCCATTACCATGGGTATCAAGACTAGCAAAGCTTAATGGGAAAGGAAGGGGTAAAGTGGTGAGGTTGCAGCAGCGGCTAAGCAAGTATGGTGGCTAACATACGCAAATGAGAGCGAGAAGAGAAACAAGCGGAACGGTCGTCAACTAGTAATGATCAAGAGGTGATCCTGAGCTCCTACTTACGTCAATCATAACACAGAAACCGTGTTCACTTCCCGGACTCCGCCGAGAAGAGACCATCACGGCTACACACGCGGTTGATGCGTTTTAATTCGGATCTGGTGTCAAGTTATCTACAACCGGACATTAACAAATTCCCATCTGCCACATAACCGCGGCACGGCTCTCGAAAGTTTATACCCTGCAGGGGTGTCCCAACTTAGCCCATGACAAGCTCTCGCGATCAACGAAGGAATAGACCTTCTCCCAGGAAGACCCGATCAGTCTCGGAATCCCAGTTTACAAGACATTTCGACAATGGTAAAACAAGACCAGCAAAGCCGCCCGATGCGCCAACAATCCCGATAGGAGCTGCACATATCTCGTTCTCAAGGCACACCGGATGAGCCAGACGTCGGGTTGGCATAGACCCTGGTTGCCCAGGGGGCGCCGGACATCGCTCGGTTTGGACCAACACTTAGACAAGCATTGGCCCGGGGGGGCTAAAATAAAGATGACCCTCGGGTTGGCCGACCCAAGGGAAGGGTATAGGTGGTGGTGAGGCAAATGGTAAAACCAAGGTTGGGCCTTGCTGGACAAGTTTTATTCAAAGTGAACTGTCAGGGGGGTCCCATAAATCACCCGACCGCGTTAGGAACGCAAAATCCGGGAACATAACACCGGTATGACGGAAACTAGGGTGGCAAGAGTGGAACAAAACACCAGGCATAAGGCCAAGCCTTCCACCCTTTACCAAGTATATAGATGCATTAATAATATAAGAGATATTGTGATATCCCAACATAACCCTGTCCACCATGGAGCAATCTTCAACTTCACCTGCAACTAGCAACGCTATAAGAGAGGCTGAGCAAAGCGGTAACATAGCCAAACAACGGTTTGCTAGGAAGGGTGTCAAAAGTTAGAGGTTCATGGCAATTTGGGAGGCTTGAAGAACAAGTGATAGGTGGCGCAGCATAGCGATAGAACAAAACAACTAGCATAGCAATGATAGTAGTGAGATCCAGGGTAGCGGTCATCTTTCCTGAAATCCCGCAAGGAAGAAGAACGAGTCCATGAAGAAGACGAACGGATGAAGCCGAACCAACCGTAGACGAACGAATCCTCACGATCGCAACGAAACAGGAACTAACAAGAAGAAGCACACAACATGGTAAACACACCACACATGGACAAGACATGATGCATAACAAGCATGATGCATGACAAGGCTACATGAAGCTACTCATGGCAAGAGATGATGCAAACAAGAACAACACATCAAAGCAAGTTTAAATGAGGCCGGCAACAACATATAACAATTCCGGTAAGTCCTCATATGCATATTTCGAAATTGGTCCAGATATGAATAAACATTATATTCAAGTTGTTTAACAGCAAGTTAATATGCACCACGACGATCTACACGAGATTCTAGTCAAATTACATATAAAGTTCATTAGATTCGGAGCTACGGCCTAGAAGATATGAGCAAAACAAGTTAAACATGGCATTGGTGCAAAATGCACCCAAACATCAAGCAAACACACCAAAACAAGGATGCAACATGGTAATATGAAACTACATGCAAAATCAAGCAAGTTTCATATAGAGCACGCTCAAAACGGAGCAACGGTGCAACACACACACACACTATACAAGTCATAACAACAATCTGTCCATAACAGCAACTAGGCATCTTACAAGCATCAAAACAATATGCTACAGCATCTCAACATAATAACCAAAGGCATGAGCATGAAGTACTGGTAAAGCATAACAAAACATGAACACTGAGCTATCTCCAGAAATCACTAGAACATGCTCATAAAGACATGGTAAGATTGCAAATAATAACAGTTTCCGACTTTGCAGAAATAACATCAGGTTGCAATGTTTAGAGCTGTGAAACAACATGTTACAGGAACTTATCATGGCAAAAAAGGCATGGCATGAATTTACTAATTGCATAGATCAAAAGTCCCCTACTGACCATGAGCCAAAATGGATCAGAAAATATGATAGCACCCATGTAAACATGGCAAGTTATATTACAGATTCAAACATGGCAGAAACAACAATAAGTAGGCATGTTGGTGAGCTTGTACCACTCACCACAGAGCAATACATGGCATGGCAAGGCAACCAACAGTAAGTAGGCATGTTTGTGAAATTAAGCATGGCAAGAGCAAGGTCATAGGGTGCATGGATTACTAAAAAACAATCATGGAAACATTGAACTTAATGTTAACAGGCTGATAGCAACATTATCAAGCAAATTTGGAGCAAGATATGAACAATCTACAGCAAGCTATAAATGCTACCAGGGGCATGAATGGATAGGGCATAACATGTAGATCAAAACATGTTTATAGAACATCTCCATATTATGCATAGAATGACTAGTAGCAACATGTTAACATAGCAACAAAATATAACAGAATCTGTCAGGAAAACAGCAACAGCAAGTACACTACTAAACAAGCTCGATTCACTCACCACAAGTCATTGCATGAAAAGATAAGCATAGCATCATCAAGAAGACATGTTTGTGAAACAAACCAAGGCAAGAACAAGTCCATAGCATGCAAGGATCAACTATAGCAAACTCGGCCATATTGAATAACATGTAAACAATCTGCCAGGAAACATTTTGAAGCAAAAGTAGAGCACTCAAATGACATGCTAGACTACTCCAAAATTGCAAACAAGGGCATGAATGGATATACAATAACCATATGTTCAAAACACCCTTACTGAAGTATCTCTAAATATGCATGGATCTCTCTGTAGCATCAAGTTTACATGGCATCAAAATAACAGCAGAACAGGGGCTAAAATCAGCAATATCACGAAGCCTAGTTTGCATGCTTGTGCTAGTCACCACATTGATCACAAAAATACATGGCATACACCCCTGGAAAGATGGCATGTCATAGATAAAAACACATGAAGACATCAACCTCATAGGATGCACACATCAAACATGGCAAAAATGATAAATGAGCAAGTTATAACAGTTTCAGCAGATTAACATCAACATGCACTCTTCCAACAGCATTTCGGGCATCAATATGAGCTCCAATGAAAATGATGCAATGGAATAAAATGAAGTACTCATCGAGCCAAACAATTTGACATATTGTACGCATGAAACGGAGCTACGGATGCAGAGATACAATGTAATGAACATGGCATGATAATATGACTATCTCGGGACTTAGCAGATTTCGGGGTCAACCTCATAGCTTGCACGGACTTCGAGGCGAGGCGGATCTCGCCGGATCTTCGCCGGAGACGAAGGAGATGGGCAGATCCGGGGCAGGACGGGGCGGATTCGGCGACGGAGATGGCCGGGACGACGGCCGGGAAGGTCGGGGGCTCCGGATCCGGCGAATCCCGGCCGGATCCGAGCACCGGAGGCGGGGCGGCGGCTCGGGCGCCGGGAGGGACGCAGCTCCGGCGAGCCTGGGGCGAGGCCGGCGAAGGCGGCGACCGGGCGGAGGCGCGCGCCTCGGGCGCCGGGCGGCGCGGCAGAAGACGCGCGCGGCGCGGCGGGCCGGCGGCGCATGGCGGCGGGGCGGCGCGGTGCACCGGCGGCGGGCGCCGGCGACCGCGGAGCGCAGCGGCGGCGGCGCACGGGGCGCGCGGGCCGCGCTGGGGCCGGCGGCGGGCCTGGCGGGCCGCGGGCGGCGCGCGGTGGCCGGGGCCACGTGGCGCTCCCCCGTTGGCTGGAGCGATGGCGGCGGACGTGTCCGGCGTCGTGCGGACGTGTCCGGCGCGCGGAGGAAGAAGGGGCTAGGGTTTGGACGGAATTGATCCGCGAATTTCGGGGGAGGGGTGTTTATATAGGTAGAGGGAGCTAGGAGAATCCAAATGAGGAGCGGTTTTCGGCCACGCGATCGTGATCGAACGACCGAGAGAATGGAGGGGAGCTAGATAGGTTTTGGGCCACTTTGGAAGGGGTGTTGGGCTGCAAACAAAAGAGGTCTTTTGCGGTTACCCGGTTAACCGTTGGAATATCAAACGACCTCCAAATGACACGAAACTTGACAGGCGGTCTACCGGTGCTATACCAAGGCCGCTTGGCAAACCTCGGGCCATTCCGAGAAAGTTTAACACCCACTCACAACGAGAGACAAAAGGGGACGCCGGGGAACATAGGAGTGCCGGATTGCAAAACGGACAACGGGGAAAATGCTCGGATGCATGAAACGAACACGTATGCAAAATGAAATGCACATGATGACATGGCAAAATGCAACACGCAAGCAAAATGATATGGCAAAGACGACGAATAACTGGCGGACACCTGGCGCATCGTATCCGGGGCATTACACAGGGCACCCGTTTGGTGGGCTCGGGAACTCTACACACATCGTTTGGGGCCATAGTGGAAACCCTGGCCAGACTTACTTGCAGATGGAACTCAAGTAGGCGATAAACCTGGACTAGAGACTTGTGTGGTTAGTCAGGTTGTGGCCGACACCCTCGCTGGGCTTCTTCTTGAAGGTTGCCGAGTACATGTCATGTAGATGGCGGTAAGTGGTGAGAGTGTGTGTGAAGAAGTACACCCCTACAGAGTTATAAATGATCTATTCAAATAGTCGCGTTCGCGGATATGGACTACTTGGAACACTTGCATTGCTCATAGATAACTTGAAGTGGATACTCTAAAAGCGCAAGATAAGCATGAGTGCTATGGATGGGTTTCTCGTAGGGTGAAGGGAGCGGATCCATAGTGGTGTATTGATTCGGTGAATATGTGGACTCCTATGCGCCACCTCAAAGAAAGTACGCGTAGCTCAGGATAACTGTCGGCATTCTAGGAATGGGGGTATCCAGACTTGCCTGCCTGCGGCCCATGGCGTGGCTCCATCGACGGCCCGGTACAGCCCACCTTCAACATCAACAACTCAAGACCCTCGCGAGGGGCCAAGCCTCATGAGGCGGACGACACCAAGACCTCCGGAAGGAGCGGCCTCCTCTGGCTGGCTCCCGAGGAGCGGAGATTTCTATGCAAGCTTCACCTTGCGAGGTTCAAGTGACGTGAGCCATGACGATCCAGGCCAGGCGGGCGCCAGCGAGCGTAGTATCCTCTTTGGTGCTAAGAAGGCAAGCGCAGGTGCGGAGTCCCGAGGAATCAACTAAAGGTTTCCATTCCCATGCAACAAGACCAAGACCACCAGGACGGTAGGACTGAGGTCATCGTCGAGCCCACCACGGCGTCACGACCAGAGGCTTTGGCAGGCAAAGACTACTTTTGTCAGGATAAGATGTACTAGTTGTCTCACTTTGAATTTGGCCGTTGTGGGATCCCTTTCCGCCTCCATTTTGGGGGAAGAGGACCAAAGCCACTATAACTTAGCCACCACCGAAGAAGGGGACGGATCTTTCACATCATCCTCTCCCCTACCAGCTCACTCTATTTTGCATTTTTCTGAACATGAGATCATTAGTAAGGAACATAACATAGGAGTCTCACTTGGGTCTAATGGGAAAGAAATTACTAAATCAGTTCATGACATTTTAGACTTAGAGGCTGAGAGAGCTTTCGAGTTGATCCGCGCGTTAGCGGCAGTTAAACCTATGTCGGATGCTCATATTAATAACTTGGGTATCTCTACGCTAGAGAACTTTTGTGACGGAATGATGCCTTCTTCGGATGCCGAAGGAGAGGCAGAAGATGCGGAGTCGGTGCAAATAGTTGATCCCCCGTCATTGCAGGCAGGGGTACAACAGACTATAAAATGTGTAGAGGAGGTGTCAGCATTAGATAAACCTAAACTTTCCTGGAAGAGGAAGATTTATCCAACATCGACGGTCCGTAGAAGTGCGAGAGTGAAACTCAAGAAAAAATTCCATGATGAAATATGAAAGGGATCTTTTGGAATAGCAGAGGTCTAGCAGACTTGGCTACAAAAAGGTTCCTGGCTAAAACAGCCATCAAAGATAAACTAGATTTCATCGCACTTCTTGAAACTGCTAGAGATAACTCCACTTCACAATTCCTCGGTTCACTTACTGGTGGCATTGATTTTTGTTTGGCACTATCTACCGCCAAGAGGACGATCTGGTGGGATTCTCTTGGGGGTGAAGTGCGAAACTCTTGAGGTACTAAACGTGGTACGAGGAGATTATGCGGTTAAGTTCTGGGTTAGGTCTAAATTGGATGGTTTCCGATGGGCCTTAGTGGCGGTTTATGGCGTGGCCCAACCCAAATTTAAACTGGATTTCTTGGCAGATCTGGTTAGGATTTGTGGGGATGAGAGATTGCCGATATTAGTGGGGGTGATTTTAACATCATTAGGAGGAAGAAAAAACAATGATCGTTTTGATGGACGGTGGTCATTTATGTTCGGTATGATCATTGAGAGCCTTAATCTTGGGGAGATAGAACTCACGGGTAGATAGTTTACCTGGGCAAACACTCTTCCTACTCCTACTTATGAGAAGCTAAACAAGGTGCTTGCGAGTGTGGAATGGGAACAGAAATACCCACTGGTATTGGTGCACGTGATGCAGAGAGCGATTTCCGACCACATGCCCTTGTTAGTTGACTCGATTGAAGCAAATCACATTGGCAATAAAAATATTTTCTCTTTCAAGCTTAGTTGGTTCGAAAAAGAGAATTTTATAGAGATGGTGGCGAGAGAGTGGGCTAGACATGTTGCAGGTAGATCCCACATGGAGCACTAACAGAATAAGATTAGACACCTGAGACAATTCTTGAGGGGTTGGGCCAGAAATGAGAGTGGGATCTATAAACAAGAGAAGGAACGGCTCATCCAGCTGATTCATACGCTAGATCTGAGAGCAGAAACAAATCTGCTGGATGAGTCAGAGCAGGCAGTTAAGTCGGAGGCCGAGTTGAAATTGTGTGCTTTTCTTAGAGAAGAGGAAATGAAATGGGACTTACGCGCTAAGGTCCTTAAGGTCTTCCAAGGGGATGACAACACCCAGTTCTTTCATATGATTGCTAATGGCAAGCATAGGAGAAAGAAGATTATCCAGCTTGTGGGTCACGAGAATCTGAAGCTATATATATCCAACTACTACAAGCAGCTGTTTGGACCACCGGTGGATAACGCGGTGACCCTAGATGAGCATGTATTTGAGGATATTCCTCAGTTGCGGTCAGAGAAAAATGAGATTCTTTCTGCACCTTTTACTGAGAAGGAGGTTTTTGAGGCAATCGCTCAAATGAAACCGAATAATGCACCGGGACCGGATAGGTTTCCGGCAGAATTCTATAAGAAATGTTGGCATATCGTGAAAGATGATCTTATGCCTATGTTTCATGATCTTTTTAATGGACATCTGCAACTGTTCCATTTAAATTTCGGCACGATTACACTTCTGCCAAAGAAAGAGGAATCAATTCGCATTGAGCAATTCAGGCCCATATGTCTCTTCAATGTGAGTTTCAAGATCTTTACGAAAGTGGCCACGAATAGACTGACACAGATTGCCCATTCGATTTTGCAACCAAGTCAGACTGCCTTTATGCCTAGAAGACACATCCTAGAAGGGGTAGTTGTCTTACGCGAAACTTTACATGAAATCCACTCAAAGAAACTCGATGGGGTAATATTCAAAGTGGATTTTGAGAAGGCATATGAGAAGGTTAAATGGCCATTTCTGCAGCAAGCCATGCGCATGAAGGGCTTTAATGGGACATGGAGGAATCAAGTGTATTCTTTTGTCCAGAAAGGTAGTGTCGGGATAAATGTGAATGATGACATTGGTCATTATTTTCAAATGCATAAAGGCCTAAGACAAGGAGACCCAATGTCTCCGATTCTGTTTAACATCGTGGCAGACATGTTGACAGTTGTCATAGGTCGGGCCAAGGAGAAAGGCTTCGTAGGTGGTCCGGTTCCCCATTTGGTGGATGGGGGCGTCTCTATCCTACAATATGCGGATGACACCATTATCTTCATGGAGCACGACCTCGCAAAGGCCAGAAATATGAAGCTAGTATTATGCCTATTTGAACAACTGTCTGGTCTAAAGATCAATTTTCACAAGAGTGAATTGTTCTGCTTTGGCAGCGCCAAAGATGACCAAGACAGCTACAAGCACCTGTTCGGTTGTGAACTGGGATCATTACCGTTCAGTTATCTAGGCATTCCAATTCACCACAGGAAATTAACTAATAAAGAATGGAAATGTATCGAGGATCGATTCGAGAAGAAACTAAGCTGCTGGAAGGGTAAGCTTATGTCTTATGGAGGATGGCTAGTATTGATAAATTCAGTACTCACGTATGCCAATGTTCCTTCTATCTTTTTTTGAAGTGCCCAAAGGGGTACGCAAGAGATTAGACTTCTATCAATCTCGTTTTTTCTGGCAGTCAAACGAGGTTAAGACAAAGTATCGCCTGGCAAGATGGGATATTATTTGTCAACCAAAAGACTAGGGGGTCTTGGGATCGAGAACATCGAGGTTAAAAATAAATGCCTATTGAGCAAATGGCTATACAGGTTATCACAGGAATCCAAGGGTATGTGGGCACAAATGCTCAGAAATAAATATTTGCACTCTAAAACTCTTGCCCAGGTTACCATAAGACCTAATGATTCACCATTTTGGAAGGGACTCATGAGAGTGAAGGGTCGGCAACAATGAATAAGGAATCGATCAGAAGTTCGCGCCAATCGATCTTCGGTAGGAGTAGGAGGTAGCGTGAATCCCCTCTTTCTTCGTTTAGAAGAGTGCTGGACCTCCACAACGTCAAACCATAGAACACAGCTCCTTTCGATCGAACCCTAGGAAAGACGACCTTACCTTTTTCATAGATAGCCTGAGTTCGAGCTACTGTAGCTCCCATGTTGACCCTCTTTTTTAGATAGAATCCTCAATGAGTGGAAAGGACTCCCAGACTTGCTCCATAGTACTATACCATACAGAGTCGCGCTCCATAGGGTGAAATTCATTGTTGGGGATGGAATAAAAACAAGGTTTTGGGAGGATACATGGTTAGGCGACACACCACTAGCTCTCCAATATCCTTCCCTGTATCATATTGCTCAACGTAAGGAGGATTACGTAGCAACGGTTTTGCAGACGGTACCTTTGAATATCCAGTTCAGGAGGTCTCTAGTAGGGGAATGATAGAACTCTTGGTTACACTTAGTAAGGAGGTTGATGGGCGTTCAACTCTCAGATCAGGGAGATACTTTGAACTGGAAGCTAATGGGTAATGGTGTGTTCACATTCAAATCGATGTTCTTAGATCTCATAAATTATGGCCCAATCCCATGATCGATCAACATTTGTAGAGTTAAGGTTCCCTTGCGAATTAAGATTTTTATGTGGTTTGTATACAAGTAGGTGATCCTTACCAAAGATAACTTATTAAAGCGGAGATGGGTAGGCAGTTCGGGCTGTTGTTTTTGTGTTCATGATGAAACAATCCAACACCTATTTCTTGATTGCCCTCTCGCGAAATTACTTTGGCGGTCTGTTCATATAGCCTTTAACATTATCCCTCCAAATAGTATTGAAGCGTTGTTTGGGACGTGGCTAAATGGAGTGACTCCTCATATTGCGTCTATTTGGATTGGAATATGCGCACTTCTTTGGCTATATGGAACTACAAGAATGATATGATTTTTAACAGACTATCTATGATTAACTTCTTGCAGGTTATCTTCAGAGCTACGGCATGGATCCGTACGTGGTCGTTACTCACTCCTACGGCCTCCAGGAAGCTACTAGCTACTGGGTGCAACCGGTGGGAGATGGTAGCACGGGCTATTTTCAACCGGTTTGGATGGCGGTTGCATAATAGGATAGGTCCTTAGTGTCCTTTCGTCTAGCAGGTTGTGGCTTTCAGTTATTTACTTTTTTCTTTTGCTTCTTTTGTGAGTTGTACTTTGCAGAACAGACTTTTTTTGTTGGACTTGATCTAATAAAGTGGCCGCATGCATCTTTCCGATGCAGAGGCCGAGGGATGACCTCCTTTTCAAAAAAAATATGAATCGGAGAACATCCCAAATCCTACTCGGACACAGCCTTATACATCGTGATTAAGCCTAATGAATTTAACGAGGCATAGCCGGTATGTAGCTGCACCCATGTTTGGATTATTTCCCAAGAGAAAGCCTCCGAGGGACCAAGAAAAAAAATCGGTTCTAGGTCCTCCAAGGATGAAAACAATGGAGCAACATGAAGACCCAGCGGTGCTGCTGCTGCCTGAAGACGTGCTCGCGGACGCCCTCCGCCGACTTCCTCCACATGGTCTTGCCGCGCCCCGCTGCATTTGCAAGGCGTGGCGGGGCGTCATCAACACGCACAGCCTGCTGCAGCTAGACCTCCCACACTCGATGGACAGCATCATCCTAAATTTGTACGATCTCAGGTCGTCGCGGTTTCTCTCCCGCCCATCCAGGGGGCAGCGACCTCAGCCAACCTCGACCATGCCGTCTCCGGCAAGCTGGGCCACCTCCGCGATCCAACCATCTACGTCAGTGATCATTGCAACGGCCTTCTTGTAGTTCACGACAGCGTGGTTAACCCCGCCACAGGACAGTTGTCTCACTTGCCCAAATGCCCTGGTGCGTTGATGGGAACACGTTTCTTCTACACTAACAAGTACATTGTGTTTGATCCGGTGGTATCTCCGCACTACAAAGCTTTTGCTGTCCCTCGCATTTGTTACCTTCCAAGTTACATCAAGTTCAAGGAACCAGAGATAGAGGGCTCGGAGTGGCCACCATCACGATATGCCCTTCATGTCTTCTCATCGCATACGGGATGATGGGAGGAGAAGACCTTTCTTCGGGAAGGGGACGCTGCAGGGACGATTGCAGGCATGTGGGTAGACTCACGGCCAAGAAAGCGATACGCCGCCTACTGGCAAGGAACACTTTATACACAATGTGAAAATGTATTCTGTGACGGGGTAAGTACTTCCTTCTTGAGAAAAGATCACTCTATTATGACGTTATTATTCACGTGCATGCATTTTTTACTATTGTCTGTCTAACAAAATGACTTTCCTTTCAAAGCATATCATTGTCAACTCGCAAGTACTGGGTGATCAAACCAACTAAAGATATGGAACAGGGTAAATATCCAAATATTTATCTTGGAAGATCGGAGCATGGGGTGTGCTGCGCATCTGTCAAGATCAACGTCCCTCAGGTTTGGTTCCTTAGTCAATCACATTGTCAAACGGAGTGGGTTTTGAAGCATAGCACTGTGAGGGCTAGGGTTTATATTCAAGCCATTGCTGTCGATTTTGAGCTACAAGGGGGGGAGGAGGATACAGGACGGATTTGGCTCGTGCGGGAGCTCACACCACACACGCCACCCTAGTCGTTATGCCAATCGCAAGCTCAATCTATTCTAGTTACAGGTATAAGTACCGCTTGGTCAAGCCCACTCAGGCCCAGCTAGCCGAGCGGGTAGGCGAGGCTGCCTCTTGGGCCGGCCTTCGGTTCGAACTTCACCTTGGCGCTCCTCTTGATCGCTGACAATCCCTCCCCTGTTAAACCCGGCTTGACCCCAAGCCGGCGCTCTGGGAAACTTTTGCTGCAGAGTGATCTTATCTTCCCAGGTAGCCATATCTAGCGGAGGCGAGCTCCACTTGACTAAGACTTGGAGCACGGAATCAGAGCCCCGACGGATCACCCGTTGTCGCAACACTTGTTCTGGCACCTGAAATTGATCCTCCGGAGAAGGAAGTTGCGAGAGCACCTGGTTGTGGGGAGCGATCACTTTCTTGAGAAGTGACACATGAAAAACAGGGTGCACTTTGCTGGTAGGAGGAAGGCGCAGGCGATAAGCCACTTCTCCGATGTGCTCCAAAATTTCGAAGGGTCCATAGAATTTGAACACCAACTTGTGATTTGCTCTCGGTGCCACAGATGACTGAAGGTACGGTTGGAGCTTGAGAAAACCTTGTCCCCAACTGTAAACGAGCGATCAGAATGATGTTTATCCGCTTGGTGTTTCATACGTTGCTCGGCACGAAGCAGATGCTGCTTAACTGAGTCCATAATCACCAGGCGATCATTGAGCCACTGTTGCAAATCCTCAGACTGAACAGTACTTTCAGCAGATAAACCAAAGTGGCGTGGCGCATGTCCATAGATAATTTCAAATGGAGTTTTTCCAGTAGCTGAATGCCAGTTTGTGTTATACCAGAATTCACAAACTGGGATCCATTTAGCCCACCGCGATGGATATCCACTGACAAAGCATCGCAAAAAACACTCTACCTGCTGATTGACACGCTCTGTCTGGCCGTCCGACTGCGGATGTCGAGCAGAGCTCATGCGAAGCTGAACGCCTGATTTCTGGAATAGCTCACTCCAAAAATTGCCTGTGAAAATGCGATCACGATCTGAAACTATGGAGCGGGGCATACCATGCAGCTTGTAGACAGTGTTCAAGAAAGCCTCAGCAACAGTTTCAGCAGAGAACGGATGATGCAAGGGAATAAAGTGTCCATACTTGGAGAGCTTGTCAATAATCACCAACAAACAGTTGTAACGGCCTGATGGAGGCAAACCTTCAACAAAGTCCATTGTAACCATTTCCTAAGGCAATGAAGGTATTGGTAGAGGCTGAAGAAGACCAGGAGAAGGAATTCTTTCAAGTTTGGCCTGTTGGCACACTAGACAGCTCTGAACATAGTTTTTAATGAAACCTCGCATGCCCTTCCATCGAAATAACTGCCTGACACGCCTGTAAGTTACTGGGAATCCAGAATGTCCTCCCAGCGGACTATCATGAAAAGCAGCACATATCTTAGTGTGCAGTGCTAAGTCACAACCCAACCAAACACACTGCCCCTGTATGATTACACCAGCTTTGAGAGTGAATTTGTTGTGAGAAGCGGGCGACGTGGATAGTTGTTGCAGGAGTTCCAGAGCTGCTAGATCTTGATCATAACTTTGCAGGACATATGTTAACCAAGCAGGCTGGGCAGATGAAATATGTTGCAGTTCTGGTATTATGTCCCTTGGAGTTGCATGCCGTTTGGAAAGGGAATCAGCAGCACTATTTTCAATCCCTTTTTTATATTCAATGGAATACTCCAGCCCAAGCAGTTTAGTGAGTGCTTTCTATTGCCACCTAGTATGTAAACGTTGCTCTGTCAGACAGGCCAGGCTTCTTTGATTAGTCCTGATGGTGAATTCAGATAACTGCAAATACTGGCGCCAGTGTTCCACTGCTAGAAGAATGGCCAAGTATTCCTTCTCATATACTGAAAGTGTCTGATTTCTAGGCCCAAGAGCTTTGCTCACATAAGCAATGGGGTGGCCATCCTGCATAAGTACTGCCCCAATTCCTACATCACAGGCATCTGTCTCTACAATAAATTTCTTGGAGAAATCAGGTAGGCCAGAATTGGGGCTGATGTCAGAGCTTGTTTCAGAAGTACAAATGCTTGTTGTTCATTGGATGTCCATAGAAATGGGACTCCCTTTTTGAGAAGATTAGTAAGAGGTTTGCTCAGCATACAATAGTGGGCTATGAACTTCCTATAATACCCAGCCAGGCCCAAAAATCCCCTGACTTCCTTAGCAGACACAGGTGTTGGCCAGCTCTGAATAGTAGAAATCTTGGAAGGGTCAGTAGCTACCCCTTGGCCACTGATGACATGTCCCAAGTAAACAATCTGAGTTTGTGCAAAAGCACACTTTGACAGTTTCACTTGCCACTGATGTTGTAAGAGTAGCTTCAAAACTTCTTCCAAATGCTGTAAGTGCAGTGCATAAGAAGCACTAAATATGAGGATATCATCAAAGAAAAGCAACACAAATTTCCTGACACAGGGTGACAGTGTTTCATTCAAGGCAAAATTGAATGTATTAGGTCCTCCAGTAAGACCAAAGGACAACACCAGAAATTCAAAATGGCCAAAATCTGTCTGAAATGTTGTTTTGTGTTCTTCCCCAGGGGCCAATCTGATCTGATGATAACCTGCTCGAAGATCTAACTTGGAAAACCAACAGGCTCCAGCCAACTCATCCAATAACTCATCAATAACAGGGATTGGATATTTGCTCTTCACTGTGATAGCATTCAATTTCCTATAATCATACACAGGACTCCAAGTCTTATCCTTCTTTTGCACTAATATAACTGGGGAAGAGAAAGCACTGGTGCTGGGTCTAATAATTCCAGCAACCAACATCTCTTTCACTTGTTTCTCCATTTCATCTTTCATAGCAGGAGGTAGTCTGTAGGGCCTGCTGGACACAGACTGAGCTCCAGGAATTAAAGGAATTTTATGGTCATACTTTCTTCTTGGAGGGAGACCAGAGGGAGCTTCAAATACAGGAGCATATTTAGCCAACAGTGCTTGGATTTCAGAGGGCGGTTCAGATGCTGCCATATCTTCAGTTACCAACAGGGCTGACATTTGTACCAGAGCATAGACCTGAGGGATAGCATCCTGACCTAACAGAGTAATTTGTTGCCTTGAGTGTTGGAAGGACAACCAATGTGCAGCCCAATCTATTTGCATAGGACTGTGAGCAGCTAACCAATCCAAACCCAAAATTTCATGGTAAGATCCCAAAGGAAAAACCCTGAAGTTACTGGCGAACTCATTACGAGCACAGGACCACTTGCCATCCAGCAACTGTTGAGAGCATGGAACCAGACTTCCATTAGCCACTTTAACCATATAAACTAGCAAGGAAGAAATGCCTTGAACAGTAGTTGCAACTGTGCAGTCAATGAATGAATGAGTACTGCCTGAATCAACTAGAAAAATTAAGGGTTGCCCTTGCAAATACACTTTCAGTTTCATGGTTGACACTTCTGGATCTGAATTATCTCCTAAAGCAGCTGCAGAAAGACAGATAGTATTGACCTCACTAACAGCTGTTTCTTCAGAGTCACTCAGATCAGAGGGCATGTTCTGAACATAATCTAACATTTCCTGCACCACGTGCAACTGAATTTCCTGCTTGCAGCGATGATCATGGGCCCATCGTTCTCCATAGATGAAACACAGACCCTTGGACTTCCTGTAAGCACGCAGAGCAGCCCATCGATCTTCAGTTGGGGCAGCACGAGCTGGTTCAATGATTTTCTTATCCTCCAAAACTTTGTTCGCTGACGATTGAGAGCTAGAGTAGATCTGGCGTTTGCTTCCATGGGTTGTACTGCTAGAGTACGCAGTAGTTTCACCCAGCTCTTCAGACAACAAGGCCAGAGCATATGTTGAATCCAAATCCTCAGGTTGCTGAATTCCAACCAACAAACGAATTAATGGAACTAATCCTTCCATGAATTTGGTGATGTAATGCACCGTGTTTGGATTTTTCTCATAGGTAGTCAGCTGATCATACAGTTTTGAAAATCGCTCCACATACTCTTCGACTGAACTAGTCTGCCTAATGTTGAACATCTGGCACAACAGATTCTGGTGTTTGTTCCTGCCAAACCTGGACTGCAGCAGGTTGCAAAATTCAGGCCAATTGATATGGGGAGCACGACGCTGAACTGACTCCAACCAGCGCGCCGCTGTGCCCTCGAATTGAGCAGAAGCAAACGACACCCACTGATGTTGTGGAGTGTTCCATAATTTGAAATAGTCCTAACAACGCGACTGACATAGTTTGGGATTCGAGCCATCAAAACGCGGCAACTCAATTCAAGGACCAAACCCGACAACTTCAGACTGGAGCGGGCAAAACAATCAAGAGCCTGAACGATCTGCCTCGAGAGGTTGGGTTCTGACTGCATACCTCGTGCTGGTGGGGGCACGTACTTCGGAACTCCTCCCCGGTGATCTGCTTCACCGTGGAAATTTTTAGATCCCCCTGATCCACTGCTCGGAGGTGCAGCCTTGGTCGGCGGTGCCGATCCTCGCAGAGACGAAGGGGCGGTAGGGCACGCCGTGGTGCTTCGGTCTCCCCTGATCTCACCGCGTAGTTCATCGAGGTCGACGCTGATCGCGAGCTTGACACCGTCGATGCAGCCCGAGAGCTGATCCAGCTTGCTGTCGAGCTTGGCGAGGGTCGTGGTCATCTCCTCGCTGCGCTCCGCCGAGCTCCTGGAGAAGGCGGTGTTGAAATCGGCCCGAAGAAGCTCGTAGATCGCCTTGGTTTCCGGCGAAATTTTCTCCATGGCCTCGGCGCAGCGGCTGGTGGCGAATCGGGTGTGGCGGTGGTGGATTGGAATATACAGGGCTAAGAATGGCTTTGATACCAGATTGTGAGGGATAGGGTTTGTATTCAAGCCATTGTTGTCGATTTTGAGCTACAAGGGGGGGAGGAGGATACAGGACGGATCTGGCTCGCGCAGGAGCTCACACAACACACGCCACCCTAGCCATTATGTCAATCGCCAGCTCAATCTATTCTAGTTACAGGTATAAGTACCACTTGGTTAAGCCCACTCAGGCCCAGCTAGCCGAGCGGGTAGGCGAGGCTGCCTCTTGGGCCGGCCTTTAGTTCGAACTTCTCCTTGGCGCTCCTCTTGATCGCTGACACACTGACCTTCGTTGTGTGATGCCACCTCTCAAGTGTGATCTACGTGATGGTGACCGTCGTTATGTGCTACCACCTCTGAAATATGATGAACATGGACCATGGACCTTACATCGTGCAAAACCTTTTGTGGTTCACAACATCCAAGCAATGTGGGATTGCAATGAGAAAATCGACCAAGACCTCGATAGTGGCATTATTGTCAACATTGAAGACAGGGCCGAAAGGCACTACCAAAATTTTACTACTCTTCTAGGATTTCATCCTTATCAAGAGGTTATATTCCTCAGCATAACATTCAGAAGGGGACTAGCCTAAAATTTTAATACTTGTACCATAAAAGAATTGGGAAACTTGTGTGGACCATGTTATGAAGATGTTGTCGAAGCGACATACATAGATGCATCTTTTATGTACACACCTTGTCTTGTGGGAACATTCCCAAAGAATTGTTAGTTTTGTAAACTCATCGTGATGATTGTAGGGCATTAATTTAAGGGAATGTGTATCTTGCCAAGTGTGATTGTACCCCTATACATACAGAATCATGTGGATCAATATTTGTTCCCTGATTTGCACATCCATATTCGCAGCTTGCTGCTTGATTGCCCAATTTATGTACCGGTTTACTGATTAAAGTGTTTGAATTTGCATAGGAATCCCCATTGTTCTGTAGAAAATAAAAGCAGACAGGTTAGGACCAATAGTAGTTCCTCTAATCCTCTGTATTCTTCGTCCAAAAATCAACCTTCACTGCAGCATGAAATTCAAGTATCTTACTAAGGGAATCCTTGGTGTGATGATTTTGCGCCTCTAACAGTCTGTTTGTTTTGAGGGAATCGGTGGTAGGGAATAATAATTTAAGGGGTACGAGACATATACTTCACATTCACTACTAGGGAAAAGCCTAGAAGTAGTGCGGATCAAATGCTTAGTAGTAGCGCGGGTGGCCGCGCTACTGATACGGCGCTACAGCTAACGCTTATTAGTAGCGCGGTTTGACCGACGCTGCTGCTATCTAGGGATAGCAGTAGCGTTCGTCTCCAACACGCGCTGCTGCAAATAGCTGTAGTGCCCTACTACAAAGGGCGCTACTGCTAAGACATCGTTGCTGCTAAAGCCATACCCCGTGCTACTGTTATTAGTTTCTGAATTTTTTTTCAGGTCCATATTTTGTGCTGCTGAATTTTGTTTAGGGCTTTATACAATAATCTCTAGCATATCATACACATACAAATATAATCATAGCATATACCTACAAATAGTCTCATCAAATCATGTCATGATCATAATCATCATCTCAAAAATAGCGATACAAGTCTTGAATACTTGCAACTACATCATCATCCATCTAAACAATGATATACGCGAAAAGAGATATCACTATGAGTCACAGCGGAACTATGCAGTACATGAGGCGGTGGTTATGAGTCCTCTCTCGCGCTAGCGTGAACCTCAAGTAACTAGCTTCTACTTCTTGTCTGCTTTTGAAGCCTTTATGGCTGGCGCCCAAGACCCCCTCCACTTGCTCCTGACACTCAAGCCACTCGTCGTACACTCCCGGAACCTTCCCTTTGTACACGACATAGCACTGCTTCTTCACC
This sequence comes from Triticum aestivum, assembly GCF_018294505.1. NCBI lineage: Eukaryota > Viridiplantae > Streptophyta > Magnoliopsida > Poales > Poaceae > Triticum > Triticum aestivum. The sequence goes on along the minus strand of NC_057795.1, from coordinate 309,616,926 downwards.
ATCAAGAATCTAGGTACCTGTTAGAGATGCATCTTCATCAAGAGAATGTACAATCGTACATGCAACAAAATATACTTGAGCAACACGAAAAAGAAAGGGTTAGCAACTAGATGCAACATATAGTAAACATACAAATAATGAACGCGGTTTCATCGTATGCAAACTAATTAACTAGAGGTACACAGGTCATCGTACCCAAACTAACAAAGTAGCATTACGCAAGTTCGGCAGGGACGATGGACATCACAAAGTTTCATCGCTATAGAAACTATACAAGTTCAACCGACACATATCTTCATCATCGACATCAAAAATCACTAGAAGTTCCATCCTTCCATATCTTCGAGGATGGACCCTAGCTTCGTGAACGGCGTGAGGTCCTAACATTGCATGCCTATGCGAGTTCGGATGCCATCTCGCGATATAGGGCCGTGGTGGAACATCTCCTTCTCATCGACGACTTCTTTCATGATGATCGTCGCAATGTCCCTCTGGATGCGAAAGAAGTATCTCTAAGTTTATAATCCGCTTCTCCAAGAGACTCTACCCACTCGCGGATATGTTCATCATTTCTGCTTGTCATGCGAAGCTTTTGGTGATCTGTTCTGAACTCCATCATGAGATGGAGGAGGTAGAATCCATCGTTCTTGCTTGGTTTTGGGACATGGATGCAGCAGAAGTTAGTTTTATGTGAGAAACATGTCTTCTTGTGCCTTTGTTTCCTGATCTATAGGTGGCCACCCCTCAAGCTGAAGCCTTGGAGAGCAACATCTAGAATATTCATTATGTGGATGTAGTCCTTCTTCTCGTAGTTTCTGATAGGGTCGAAATACACGGCATGAAAGACTCGCGGGTAAATAACGATAAGGACGGCGTGCCCGTTGCTGCGGGGAAAAAACACCTCAAATTATTCTCCATATGAGCGAGAAGGAATGATTGAAATGTACGAAAGGGTTGTCCGGCACTGACTTACTTTGGATGATAAGGCATGATGACAATTTCCTGGTCGTTATTATGTACCATGAAGTTTTCAAGGTACTCCCTAGCAGTTTTACGCTCAAAGTCACCGAGATTCAAGGACTCATGCATGTAGCATAGATTCGCCACACAGATTTGCGAGACTTCTTCTCTCTCCATGACAGAGCTCATATGTAGCGCAAAAAGGCGGACGATTGTACAATCGAGCCGCCTTGTCAGAAACATCTCGATGATATGGTCAAACCACAGGAAGAACACCTCCGTGGGCCGTGTGTCGACATAGCGCTTCCCCTTAGGCACATGAGCCGCGTATGTCAGATATCCTAGATCCTTTTAGGCTAGTAGGCTTTTCTCAATCGACAGCACATGGTCGTGCAGTCTCCTAAGATCCCCTAATATTTCCTCCAGCGGTTTCGGCGGTAGCATCGGCTTGCCCATGACATGGAACATGGCCGCACCTTTGACAGGTACACGCTCTTCAAAATCTGACGTTTGGCTGCTATGTGCTCTAGCTTGTTTCTAGGCAGCAGAGCCTCTCTTCCCCGGTCTCTTCTTCTCCTTTTTCTGGGGCTAACCTTCCAAACCCTTCCATAACCCCTGCCCCAGTGTTGTCGGGCTAAGCACTGTACAACCCCCGGGTAGTTGAGCCTGTGTTGAGGCGGCATCTTCAGGCATGTCATGTGAGGATTGCATGAAGAGAGACTTCTTGCACCCTGCTAGGACATTCTTGCCCGGGCAGATCATCCATATCCTCATCAGCATGTTGATAGCCCGAGTTGTCATATGGCTGACTCATCATATCTAATTCACCATCATAGGCGCCTTTATTGAGGAACTGAAGAGGGTCCTCCATATCATCATCCATTATTTGTTCTACGGGGGCGATTACATCAACCACTATTGGACCCCTTCATCACGTCGTCCGCCGCTCTCACCCGGCACTACAGGCGCTGGTAATTGCGTAGGTGGGGTGGTGGTGTCCATACCTGCTTGTTGATGTGTGGTTATTAGTGTGCTCTCGGCCGGCTCCAAACGAAGAAGATTATTCGGCCATAGCAGCACCCAACCATTGCAGCTTCCAATCCACGATGGAGTCTCGTAGTCCTCTCCCCCTAGCCGTACTGGAGGAGGCAAATCCTCGTGCCTCGATTTTACACTCGACAAGGTAACCCTGAAGTGCCCATGGGGCATCAGCTGGCCGTGGAACATGAGTTCCAAGGGCTTCGTTATCACCCCCTTTTCCACGTCCACCTTCTGGCCTATGATCAAGTAGAGTACGCAGCACGGGGTTTCATCGGCTTGCAAACACATGTTTGCGGCATAAAATATCCGAAAGGCAACGAAAATGGAATATTCTAGATATATGTTGGTGCGACATGTAATTACCGTGAGGACGTCGAGCTCAGCCAAAGACGAAGGCCTGCCTAGTGCACCAGAGACTGAGGACGGGCTGCTATGAGCGGGTGCGGGTGCGGGAGCAGGCCCGGTTGGGTGAGCAGGTGATGGTGCGTTGGTGTTGTTCACCGAGTTGCTCCCAACGAAATTGGGCATGCGGAAATCATCTACCGTCTTGTTTGGATTTTCCTTCGTCCAGTTGATGATAGCCTGGATCAACTTAGTAGCAAAATCGTTTCTGCAGGCATGTACAGCTGCATCGACTGCCTGCTGTAGCAAGTCATTTTTCTCCTTGGCTGCTCTTTTCGCGTCCTCGGCTGCTTTTTTCTTGAGCGCAAGCTTCACCTTCTCGTTGATGTCCACCTTACTAAACTTCTTTTTATGCCTCTTGGCCTCTGGGCCCTCGTTGTAAAAAATCTTCCATGCGCCATTGTCTCCGGCGCCATGCACACGTCCATATTGCGGCTGCTGGTCCAAAGGGAGTCCCTTAAGTTCATTCAAGGCCCGGTTGAGAGGGGTGTCCCACTTGGCCTCATCGGCGAAGTAGGTCTTTCGGCTGCAAGCTGGTGTTGCTTCTCATGCAGAAGGAACGTGAACCGTTTACGAATGTGTAGTCGACTTGATCAGAAGCTAAATGTAATGTGGTAAAAGAATAATTACCAGTATTCTAATCAATTTCCTCGTGATCTGGTCCATGTAAAAAACCTTCTTTTCCTTGTCCCACTTGTAGTGGGCCCTGATGAAGTCACGCTCCAAGGGGTTGGTGAACTTCGCGAAGGGGTCTGGGAGACCCGCGGCTTCACGTTCCGCGTCCTCCTTATACCATATGGACCTTTTGCCAAGGTAGCCACGGCTTCAGAGGCGATGATTCCCCGTGTTGCTTTGCTGAAGGCTCTTAAATTTCGCAGCCTTAGCCTTCGCTGCCTTGGTAGCGCAAGTGTCCTTGAACTTTTCGAACTCCTCTTCTGTAAGTGTCGGATTTTCCTCCAGAATCTTGGACAGGGGTTCCTCAGCCTCAATAGCTCGTTTTACCCTCCCTTTCTAGGAGGCCAAATCATTGTTGAACATGCCCATGGCGTGATTGTTAATATTTTTCATCTTCAGATCATCCCACAGCTGTTCTATGCTATCATCCCGGTCGGGGAACTTGAATCTCTTGTGCAACTTTGTCAGGAGCAACTGCCTCAAATGTTCTTTACTCCTTAAGTCATTGTCGTTGATGCTCGCGCATTCCCATAGGATGCATCCTACTTGGTTCCCATAGCACTTGCGAGGTTCTTCCAGCTCTAATGGCTCAAACTTGCCAGGGGCCATCTTTGTGATCACCAGCCGTCCGATGCCGAGTTTGTTAGGTTTTCGTATCCTCTGCTTCTTCTGCTTCTTCCTTTTGGTAGCGGCATCAGCGTCGGTACCTTCCCCGCAGGTATCGTCCCCGCCGGTACCTTCCCTGCCAGTCTCGGTGCCGCCATCGGTGTCGGCGCCGTCGGTGTCGATGTCGGTGTCAGTACCATCATCAAGGCCGACCTGCAAACCTTGAATGTGCTTAGCAGACAAAAAGTCAAGGTATTGTTGTTCACCCTCATAATCCATCTCGTCTGCATCTTGGTCAGAAGGCTCGGTTTCTTCGTTGTTCGACATGTTTCCTATGATTAAGTCTCCTTGTTTACTTCTAAAACTATAATAAAATGAGAAATGACATTAAAAAGGTCTATGGTTTGCCGGAATGTCGTTTGCCATTAAATCCCGGCACTCGATATGCCTACTTTCTAGCACAAGTCATGCCAAAATTCACGGGAAATTTCGGCATGACCTTTGCTAAAAAGTGGACATATGGAGCGCCTGAAATTCACCGGAACGGAAATGTATCAACATTCCGGCGAAACATAGGCCACTCGGATCATTTACCCTGCACATAATCATCATTTTCCAAATATGACATGTCCAAAACATCACATGTCCAAATATGACATGTTCAAATTCCAAATATGACATGTCCAAATCACATGTCCACATATCACATGTCCACTTCAAATTTGCATATAAAAGGAAGAAAAATTACAGAACTTGAAGAAAAATGCAAGAAGTCATTTTCTTCACAATATTTGAAACTAAATTTAGCATACCTAAATTTGAAACTAAAAATTTTTGCTTTAACTAGGGTTCATACTAATTCTATTTTTTAATAGCAACAATTTCTTAAACTAAAAAATTTAAATAGCAACAGTTGCTTTAACTAATGTGTCCTAGGTTTCATACTAATTCTAATTAACTAGCTAGCACTATAAAATTTAAATAGCAACAATTGCTTAAACTAAAAAATGCAAGAAACCTATATATTCTGTTTTTTCTTTTAACTACACCTAAAACACCTAACCTAGTTAACCTACTGCCCTAACTAAAACCTAACTAAATTAACCAAAGAATCCTAGCTAAATTAGCAGAGAGACGAGGAGCGGTGGGGGGCTTGCGACGGAGGGTGCAGGGGTGAGGAGGTAGTCCCGACGACGGCCGAGGTTGGGAGGGGAGGAAGCAGAGGAGGGAGGCGTGGCGCGCCGGGGTCGGGGTCGGGGGCGAGGGTGAGGTCGCCATGGTCGGGGGCTCGGGGGCGAGCGTCGGGGTCGAGGGCGAGGGCGAGGTCGCCGCAGTCGGGGGGTCGAGGGCGAGCACCGGGGTTGGGGCGAGGGCAGGACTCCGGCGAGGTCGAGGGCGAGGGCAGGGCTCCGGCGCTTAAGGCAGGGGCACGGAGAGGGCAGGGCTCTGGCGGCGATGAGGGGGGAGAAGAGAGAGTGCGGATTTGGGGAAGAAGCAGAGGCGGGAAGCCCGCTGGGGGGTTAAGTCAACATAGCAGTAGCGCGTTTCTACAAGCAGTGCTACTGCTAGCACCGGTAGCTATAGCGTGTTTTCCCATTGGGCGCTACTGCTATGTTGACTAGCTATAGCTCTTTTTTAGAAAACTGCTACTATTATAACCAGTACCTATAGCAGTTTCCTGTTTTGTTCCTTCTATTTTCTTTTCCTTTATTTTCTCTTCCTTTTCTTTTCTTTTTTTTCTTTTCTTTTCCTTTTTTCTGAGAGTAGGAACAAAGGGAAGGTGATACAATGTATATAACTAAGGCGATATATATTGCATCATTTGACGGTTAAGTATGTATACAAAATAGGAATATATATATTACATCATTTGACCCATGCATAATGGTTAAGTGTGTACACAAAATAGGAACATATATATTACACTCATTTGACCGATAACGGTTTCTCAGCATCGACGATTTTGTTTTTGAGTAAGCTTATTTCCCTTCTTGTTCGTTGAAGAATAATTGAGACCCTCATTGTGACTTTCCTTTTCCATGGAGTATGATCTTCCTTAGGTAATGTAGTATTGATTCTTCTTTTTACGTATACTTCATCATCATCATCGTCTTCCCTCATTGGGTTGTCGTACTGGTCGTAGTCTTCCTTGTTGGCGACTCCATGCATTCCAATGATGTTCCTTTTGCCTCTCCTCACGACAACACGGCTGGGATTGCACGGGTCGGTTATGAGAAGCATGTGTCACGTGCTTAGCGTGTACCCATGGCTCATTTTTTGCGATAGTGTTCACGGTAGCGCTCTTGGCGTCGGGTATAGTCATGGTAGTGAAATACCGGTTTTCTCTTTCGACATTCTTAGCTCATCTGACGCAAAACATCGTCGTGTTGTGCAGTCCAGAGTAGTCAAGCTTCCAGATCTCCTCGACCCTTCCATAAAATCTCTCAGTTGCGCTATTGTCGCTGCCAGTCATGCATTCCATCGTCACCCCTGAGTTCTGATCATCACTGCCCATATCTTTGGCCTCCGTGTAGAACGTGTATCCATTGATATCGTATGCCTGATAGGTGATGAGAGGGGCCATGTGCTAAGGCATATATGAGCAATCCATCCTTAGAGCCCTCTTTCGAGGGATTAGCAATAGTATGCTCTTTGAACCAATGCAGGAAAGTGGAGTTGTGCTCTCTAGTACCTTCGGTGTCCGTCCTGCATACCCCCCGGTCGCGATACTTCTTTGCGATAGTTTCTTTGTGTAGTGCCACAAAAGGATCTACCTGGTCTAGGTGTTGTAGCACTACAAAGTTTGCTCTCTGAAAGTTGTTGCGTCGATCTGAGTAGGCCACATGCAGTTCCCTGCAACCGTTCGAGTGACCTTTTCCTTCAAGCCTCCCATCGTGCTTGTTAACGGGCAAACCAACACCAGGCGGCCGGTCTGCGCCATATAGAAAATTCTCGCAGAAAGAGATGCACTCTTGTGTCAGATAGCCCTGGACGATGCTTCCATCCAGACGGTACATGTTACGGATGAATCCTTTGATGATCCCATTCATCCTCTCAAATGGCATCATGTTGTGCAGGAATGACAACCACAGGTCTATTATGTCGTCCACAATATGGACACACAGATGCACCATGACGTCAAAGAATGCAGGCGGGAAGTACATCTCGAGCTCATTTAGTATCACAATGATCTCTTCCTGTAACCTTCGAAGCTGCTTCACACTGATCGACTTTTGAGAGATGACGTCAAAAAAGTTGCAGAGACCAACAAGCATGTCACATACGTGCTTGTCCATTATCCCTCTAATGGTAACAGGCAGTATCTACGTCATCATCACACGACAGTCATGGGACTTCATCCCGCTGAACCTTTTCTTCTTCGTGTCTAGATATCTGCTTGTCTTGCCACAGTAATTGAAACTAACTTTGATTCCGGTAAGGCACTTGAAGAATTGATCGATCTCAGCCGGACTTAAGGTGAAGCAAGAAGGGGGGGCAATAATCCTCTTCCTTTACTTTTTTTCCCTTCTTCTCCCGCGCCTCTGTCTCCATCTCTATGTCCTCTAACTTTTTACAGGGCGGCATGTGCAGATCTTCCCTGATTTTCAAATCTTGCAAGTCTTTTATTGCCTCCGGCCCATCCTTGGTCTTATCCGGCATGTTCATTAGTGTCCCAATCAAGCTCTCAAGGACATTCTTACAGATATGCATTTGATCAAGGCAATGAGGTGCATCGAGTTTGTGCCAGTAGTCCAAGTCCCAGAAAACAGACCTCGTCTTCCATACCTTCAGCAGCGGCTCCGACGCCTTTTTCATCGTCTTTCCTGGCGTGGGGCACTATTCCCAGTTTTTCAATAGTTCATCGATTTTGGTGCCACTGCGCTTACGTGGAGGTCCTTGATGCTCAGCCTCACCATTGAATATATCTCCACGGTTTCTCCACGGGTCATCCTTCTCGAGCCATCTTCGGTGCCCCATGTACACGACTTTCCCAGACCCACCATCTTTCCTTGATGTTAGCTCCTGAGACATCGTATCATCCATGAACCATGTGCATCCGCAATATCCATGGCACACTTGGCCTGCGACATATCCGTAACCGAGATAGTCATGCACCGTCGTGATCAATGCGACTCTCATATAGAAATACTCGCCTTTGCTGGCGTCCCATGTCTTGGCCGGTGTTTTCCATAACGTGTCTAACTCCTCTTGAAGTAGCCCTAGATACAGATTAATATTATTTCCCGGTTGTTTTGGCCCTTGAATCAGCATGCTCATGTGTATGTACTTCGACTTCATGCACAAGCAGGGGGAGGTTATACATCCATACAAACACGGGCCATGTGCTATGGTTAGTGTTCTGGTTGCCAAACGGATTCATGCCGTCGGTACAAGCGCCGAGCATGATGTTCCTTGCATCACATGCGAAATACCGATATTCACCATTGAACGCTCTCCACTGGCTTCCATCCACGACGTGTCTCAGCTTTGGATCATCTCCATCTTCGGGCTTCTTCCTCTCCGTGTGCCAGCACATGAGCTTTGCTTCCTTGGGATCTACGAAATACCACTGTAGAAGGGGAGTGATCGGTAAGTACCATACAACTTTCTGGGGAGATTTCTTCCCAGTCTTTTTATTTCGAGAAGCATTGCACACCGGACAGCTTGTTTTTTCCGCATGCTCCTTCCGATAAATTATGCAATCGTTGATGCATGCATGGTATCTAACGTGCGGCAGATCAAGAGGGCACACGGTCTTCTTGGCCTCATCCACACTAGTAGGACATAGATTCCCCGCGGGAAGAACATTCTTTAGGTACTTGAGAATCTCATCGAGTCTAGTGTCGGTCCATTTGTTTTTAGCCTTCGTCTTCAGGAGTTCGAGCGTGAAACTCAAGCGGGTCACCTCGGGATTGCAACCATGATACAATGGAGTGTTGGAGTCCACCACCAGATTCTGCAGCTTGGCCTCCTCTCTAGAAGCAGCTCTCTCAGTACTCGTCTCCTTGCGAAGCAGTGCTTGAACATGAGGGTCCCGCACGATTGAACTTAGTACCGATGAATTCTGCAACGTGGAGTCCATGTTTTCTTCGCCGCCATGTCCGCCCCCTTCTCTGCCGCCATGTCTAGCCCCTTCTCCGCTGCCATGTCCGGCCTCTTCCCCGCCGCCATGTCCGGCCCCTTATCCACCACCATTATTGATCATCTCTTCGTCTTGCCCCATGTCGTCATTGCCTGCCCCGTCAGCGTCCTCAACATCATCATCCTCATCTTCAATTATCCACCGAGTATAGCCATCCATGAAACCAGTCAAGAGCAGGTGCGCCATTGCATCATAGGGGTCGAGACAAACTCCTCCTTTGCATCTTCGACACGGACACAAAACCTCTGTCAGGTTATTTTCTTTCATGTCCTGCACCGCCGACCGCAACCACATGTAACCACCGTTCCACTTACCATCATGAACGCCTGCATGGTAATAATAAACAAATTGATTATAAAAATGCATGCATGCATTAAAGTCATACAAAAATTTGACATGACCTTCCCTAAAAATAGGACATATAGAGTTTGCCCGGAATTCGCCGAAACGGAAGTAAATCGACATTTCGGTAAAACATAGGCAACTCACAAGCACAATTCGGCGGCAACTCATGCCACACACACACACAATTTCCATCATATCACTCGACTATGTCATATCGCACACATACACATATTTCCATTCTTGCAAAAGCATAATTTTTAAATCACCTATCTCGAGATTGAGCACGGTGATAGGTGTCGCCACACACACCTATGGAATGATCAAAAGTGGACAAAGCTCTTCTTGACAAGGCTATAGATCTAGTTAGGGAGGTACATAGGTCACTTCACTAAATGCTAGCTAGATCTACCTAGCTAGCTAGTTTGGGAGGAAACAAGTTCAACTGGCGGAGGGGGAAGGAAAGCGAGAAAGGAGATGCATTAATGGAGGTGGTGTAGTTAGCTAGGAGTAATAAAGAGAGAGAAAGATAGGTAGACGGAGAGTAATTGGGGGGAGAAGTAGTGAGGAAGAAGAAGTGAGGGAGAGAGGAGGTGGGAGCTAGGGGAAAGTGAAGGAAGAGAGGATGGGGGGGAGGGGGAGGAAAAGGTGGTATGACTGCGGTTTAGCAGTAGCGCTGGGTGTAAAACACGCTGCTGCTAACATGATAGCAGTAACGCGCTTCTGGCAGATGCGCTACTGCTAAGCGGGGCCCGCCATGTGGCCAGGTTGAAAATTAGTAGTAGCGACATGCAAAAAAGCGCGCTACTACTATTACATTAGCAGTAGCACGGTTAATGTGCGCGCGCTATTGCTAAACCTAGTAATACATCTCCATTGTATCTATAATTTTTGATTGTTCCATGCCAATATTCTACAACTTCCATATACTTTCTGCAACTTTTTATATTATTTTGGGACTAACATATTGATCTAGTGCCCAGTGACAGTTCTTGTTTGTTGCATGTTTTATGTTTCGCAGAAACCCCATATCAAACGGAGTCCAAACAGGATAAAAACGGACGGAGCTTATTTTTGGAATATTTGGGAAATATGGGAGGAAGAATAAACGCGAGACGGTGCCCGAGGTGGCCGCGAGGCAGGGGGCGCGCCTGCCCCTACTGGGCGCGCCCCTGACCCTCGTGGGCCCCTCGTAAGGCGGTTGCTGCTATTCTTTTGCCGCAAGAAAGCTAATTTTCGGGAAAAAATTGTGGCGGAGGTTTCAATCCAATCGGAGTTACGGATCTCCGGATATAAAAGAAACGGTGCCAGGCCAGAATCAGGGCGCGCAGAACTAGAGAGAGATAGAGAGACAGATCCAATTTCGGAGGGGCTCTCGCCCCTCCCACACCGTGGGAGCCAAGGACCAGAGGGGAAACCCTTCTCCCATCTAGGGAGAAGGTCAAGGAAGAATAAGAAGAAGAAGAAGAAGAAGAAGAAGAAGAAGGGGGCTCTCTCCCCCTTGCTTCCGGTGGCGCCGGAACGCCGCCAGGGGCCATCATCATCACCGCGATCTACACCAACACCTCCATCATCTTCACCAACATCTCCATCACCTTCCCCCATCTATATTCAACGGTCCACTCTCCCGCAACTTGTTGTACCCTCTACTTGAACATGGTGCTTTATGCTTCATATTATTATCCAATGATGTGTTGCCATCCTATGATGTCTGAGTAGATTTTCGTTGTCCTACCGGTGATTGATGAATTGCTATGATTGGTTTAATTTGCGTGTGGTTATGTTGCTGTCCTATTATGCCCTCCGTGTCGTGCAGGCGTGAGGGATTCCCGCTGTAGGGTGTTGCAATACGTTCATGATTCGCTTATAGTGGGTTGCTTGAGTGACAGAAGCATAAACCCGAGTAAGGGGTTGTGGTGTATGGGATAAAGGGGACTTGGTGCTTTAATGCTATGGTTGGGTTTTACCTTAATGATCTTTAGTAGTTGCGGATGCTTGCTGGAGTTCCAATCATAAGTGCATATGATCCAAGAAGAGAAAGTATGTTAGCTTATGCCTCTCCCACATAAAACTTGCTATCGGTCTAGTAAAGTAGTCAACTGCTTAGGGACAATTTCACAACTCCTACCACCACTTTTCCACACTCGCTATATTTACTTTATTGCTTCTTTATCTAATCAGCCCCTACTTTTTATTTACGAGCTCTTTATTATCTTGCAAACCTATCCAACAACACCTACAAAGTACTTCTAATTTCATACTTGTTCTAGGTAAAGCGAGCGTTAAGCGTGCGTAGAGTTGTATCGGTGGTCGATAGAACTTGAGGTAATATTTGTTCTACCTTTAGCTCCTCGTTGGGTTCGACACTCTTACTTATCGAAAGAGGCTACAATTGATCCCCTACACTTGTGGGTTATCAAGACCTTTTTCTGGCGCTGTTACCGGGGAGTCATAGCGTGGGGTGAATATTCTCGTGTGTGCTTGTTTGCTTTATCACTAAGTAATTTTTATTTGTTGTTCTTAGTTGTTTTCTATCTTTAGTTATGTGTAGGAAACGCAAAATACCAAAAAAATTAGTTGTACCTACTGAACCAATGGTTGAAGAACCACTCAAAATCTATCACACTCCCGAAGCTTTTTACTTGGATCATCTTAGATCCCTATGTGCTTGTGCTGAAACCCCAACTAGCTTAGTTGAGGGCAAATCTTTAGATGAGCATGCTTGTTATGTGCAACACCGTATATCTGAAAAAGGGAAACTTTTACTGGATCAAATTCATCGTTTGCAATGCTATGCTTGGAATTTATGTGAAATATATGATGTTACTTGTTGTTCTGAAAACCCTAAGAAACACCTTCCCTACCTATGTGAGTTTAGTGATAATGGAATCGTATCTTTGTATGCTAAGGGTGTTTATAATTACTATGATGTTCAACAAATTGAAGAATTTGTTGCTTTTAAGGGTGCTTATGAAATTGCTTCTTTGATTGAAAAGTATGATGCTACTCTCTACAAATCTAAAAATGTTGCCATACTTGAATATTGTTATGATAATTATGCTTCTAATGCCTATGTTAAACCATATATTGAGGACTTCTCCACTGTCCAAGAAGAGAGTAATATTTTGCAGGAGTCTATGGAAGAAGAAATTGATGAAACTGTGAGCTCATTGGATGACAAAGATGATATGGAGAACGAAGAACAAAAGGAGGAAGAGCGGATTAGCTACCTGTGGCCACCTTCTAATGAGAGTAACTCTTCAACTCATACATTGTTTAATTTCCCTTCGTGCTTACTGAAGGATGATTGCTATGATGATTGTTATGGTCCCGTTGATTCTCTTGAAATATCCCTTTTTGATGATGCTTGCTATGCTTGTGGCCAAGATGCCAATATGAATGATGCTTATGGAGATGAACTTGCTATAGTTCCTTATGTTAAACATGAAATTGTTGCTATTACACGCACACATGAGAGTCCTATTATCTTTTTGAATTCTCTCGACTACACTATATCGGAGAAGTTTGTGCTTATTAAGGATTATATTGATGGGTTGCTTTTTACTACTACACATGATGATTTTGATAGATATAATATGCATGTGCTTGTTGCTCCTACTTGCAATTATTATGAGAGAGGAACTATATCTCCACCCCTCTATGTTCCCAATATGATAAAATTGCAAGAAACTGTTTATACTATGCATTGGCCTTTACTATGTGTGCATGAATTGTTCTTTTATGACATGTCGATGCATAGGAAGAGAGTTAGACTTCGTCATTACATGATATATGTTACTTTGTGCTCACTACTAAATCACAAATTATTGTTAATTATTGGCTTTGATATACCTTGGGATCCGGGTGGATCCATTACTTGAGCACTATATGCCTAGCTTAATGGATTTAAAGAAAGCGTTGCAAGGGAGACAACCTGGAAGTTTTAGAGAGTCATTTATTTCTATTGAGTGCTTTTATATAGTTTAAAAACAAAAAAATAAAGAGGGGAACCCAAAACTTTTCAAAAAGGAAAGTGAAAGTGAGAAATACAAGCATTGTTGAAGTGGGAGCTTGCCTTGAACTTTGTTCATGCTCACGGAAAATTTGTGAATCTTAATTACAGAAACTTTTCATCAAAAGTAATTATCCCCTTGTACAATTCCATTGTATTATAGAAATAATGTTCCAAGGTTTGCCTTTAGGATTGTTTACAATGCTTGTTGGTTTGTACGGTGCGGGACAGAAAATTTGGCTGTAGTGCGCGATTTTACATTTTTAACTGGAAAGTCAAACGGTTCTGATTCTTTATGCGCTGTCTTGCTATACATTTTTATTTTTCCCAATTTTGGTAGAATTGTTTAGGTACCAGAAGTATGGTGAATGTTTAGATTGCTACAGATTGTTCTATTTTTGACAGATTCTGTTTTTGATGCATAGTTTACTTGTTTCGATGAAACTATAAATTTCTATCAGTGGATTAAGCCATGTGTAGGAATGAAAGTATGTCTAGAGGGGGTGATTTAGATTACTTGACCAAATAAAAATCTAGCCTTTTCCCAATTTTAGTTCTTGGCAAATTTTAGCAACTTAGCACAAGTCAAGCAATCAACCTACACATGCAATTCTAAGAATATAGCAGTGGAATGTAAAACAATTGCATATGAAGGTAAAGGGAGGAGTTTGAGGAAGCAAAGGCAATGTTGACACGGGGATTTTTTAGCCGTGGTTCCGATAGGTGGTGCTATCGTACATCCACGTTGATGGAGACTTCAACCCACGAAGGGTAACGGTTGCGTGAGTCCACGGAGGGCTCCACCCACGAAGGGTCCACGAAGAAGCAACCTTGTGTATCCCACCATGGCCGTCGCCCACGAAGGACTTGCTTCACTAGGGTAGATCTTCACGAAGTAGGCGATCTCCTTGCCCTTACAAACTCCTTGGTTCAACTCCACAATCTTGACAGAGGCTCCCAAGTGACACCTAGCCAATCTAGGAGACACCACTCTCCAAGAAGTAACAAATGGTGTGTTGATGATGAACTCTTTGATCTTGTGCTTCAAATGATAGTCTCCCCAACACTCAACTCTCTCTCACGGGATTTGGATTTGGTGGAAAGAAGATTTGAGTGGAAAGCAACTTGGGGAAGGCTAGAGATCAAGATTTATGTGGTAGGAATGGAATATCTTGGCCTCAACACAAGTGTAGGTGGTTCTCTCTCAGAAAATGTATGTTGGAAGTGTGGGCATGTTCTGATGGCTCTCTCCACGAATGAAGAGTGGGTGGAGCGGTATATATAGCCTCCACACATAATCTAACAGTTACACACAACTTACCAAACTCGGCGGGACCGAATCGTGAAACTCGGTCGGACCGATTGAGTAAATAATGTGACCATTAGGATTTTCGGTGGGACCGACATGGTTAGGGTTAGGGCATAACGTAATCTCGGTGAGACCGATTACACAAACTCGGTGGGACTGATTTTGGTAATAGACACACAGAGGGTTGGGTCAGGCAAACTCAGTGGGACTGATTCGCTCACCTCGGTTGGACCGAAACGTTACGAAAGGGAAACAGTGAGTTTGCATTGCACTCTCGGTGGGACCGATCGCTCATCTCAGTTTGACCGAAACATTACAAAGGGAAACAGAGAGATTACAATCCCATCTCGGTGAGACCGAGATCCCTATCGGTGAGACCGAAAAGACTAGGGTTTATGGCTGTGGCTATGTCAACAGAACTTGGTGGCGCCGGATAGATGGTTTCGGTGGGGCCGAGTTTGACTTTTGGCTTGGGACATATGTGGATGTGAGAAAGTAGTTGAGGGTTTTTGGAGCATATCACTAAGCACTTTGAGCAAGAAACTCATTAAGCAACACCTCATCCCCTCTTGATAGTATTGGCTTTTCCTATAGACTCAATGTGATCTTGGATCACTAAAATGGAAAATGTAGAGTCTTGTGCTTTGAGCTTGAGCCAATACTTTTGTCCTTAGCATTTTGAGGGGTCCACTTTTCTTATCCATGCCATGCCAATCATTGAGCTTTCCTGAAATATTATCTTGAAATAGCATTAGCTCAATGAGCTATATGTTGTTAGGAATTACCAAAACCACCCAGGGATAGTTGCACTTTCACCATGGAAAAGCTATATTACAGTAGACACAATGCAAAAACAGAATATGAATTGGTTTGCAACAGTACTTAGAGTGGTGATTTGCTTTATTATATTAACGGATCTTACCGAGTTTTCTGTTGAAGTTTTGTGTGGATGAAGTGTTTGATCGAGAAGGTCTCGATATGAGGAGAAGGAGGAGAGGCAAGAGCTCAAGCTTGGGGATGCCCAAGGCACCCAAGTAAATATTCAAGGAGACTCGAGCGTCTAAGCTTGGGGATGCCCCGAAAAGGCATCCCCTCTTTCTTCAACAAGTATCAGTATGTTTTCGTATTCATTTTGTTCATGCGATATGTGCAAGTCTTGGAGCGTCTTTTGCATTTAGTTTTCACTTTTCTTTTATGCACCATGCTGGTATGAGATAGTACTTGGTTGATTTATAGAATGCTCATTCCACTTCACTTAAATCTTTTGAGTATGGCTTTATAGAATGCTTCATATGCTTCACTTATATCATTTGAAGTTTGGATTGCCGGTTTCTCTTCACATAGAAAACCGCCAATTGTAGAATGCTTTTTTGCTTCACTTACATTTGTTAGAGCGTGGGCATATCTTTTGTAGAAAGAATTAAACTCTCTTGCTTCACTTATATTTATTTAGAAAGATGACAGGAATTGGTCATTCACATGGTTAGTCATAAAATCCTACATAAACTTGTAGATCGCTGAATATGATATGTTTGATTCCTTGCAATAGTTTTGCGATATAAAAATGGTGATATTAGAGTCATGCTAGTGGGTAGTTGTGGATTGTAGAAATACTTGTGTTGAAGTTTGTGATTCCCATAGCATGCACATATGGTGAACCGTTATGTGATGAAGTCGGAGCATGATTTATTTATTTATTGTCTTCCTTATGAGTGGCGGTCGGGGACGAGCGACGGTCTTTCCTACCAATCTATCCCCCTAGGAGCATGTGCGTAGTACTTTATTTCGATGGCTAATAGATTTTTGCAATAAGTATGTGAGTTCTTTATGACTAATGTTGAGTCCATGGATTATACGCACTCTCACCCTTCCATCATTGCTAGCCTCTTTGGTACCGTGCATTGCCCTTTCTCACCTCGAGAGTTGGTGCAAACTTCGCCGGTGCATCCAAACCCCGTGATACGATACGCTCTATCACACATAAGCCTCCTTATATCTTCCTCAAAATAGCCACCATACCTACCTATCATGGCATTTCCATAGTCATTCCGAGATATATTGGCATGCAACTTCCATCATCATAATATACATGACTTGAGCATTCATTGTCATATTGCTTTGCATGATCGTAAGATAGCTAGCATGATGTTTTCATGGCTTGTCCGTTTTTTGATGTCATTGCTACGCAAGATCATTGCACATCCCGGTACACCGCCGGAGGCATTCATATAGAGTCATATCTTTGTTCTAGTATCGAGTTGTAATATTCAGTTGTAAGTAAATAGAAGTGTGATGATCATCATTATTAGAGCATTGCCCCAGTGAGGAAAGGATGATGGAGACTATGATTCCCCCACAAGTCAGGATGAGACTCCGGACTTAATGAAAAAAAAGCCAAAGAAGCCCAAATAAAAAAGGGGGCCAAAGAAGCCAACCAAAAAAGAGAAAATAAAAAAATGAGAGAAAAAGAGAGAAGGGGCAATGCTACTATCCTTTTACCGCACTTGTGCTTTAAAGTAGCACCATGTTCTTCATAGAGAGAGTCTCCTATGCTTTCACTTTCATATACTAGTGGGAATTTTCATTATAGAACTTGGCTTGTATATTCCGATGATGGGCTTCCTCAAATGCCCGAGGTCTTCATGAGCAAGCAAGTTGGATGCACACCCACTTAGTTTCAGTTTGAGCTTTCATACACTTATAGCTCTAGTGCATCCGTTGCATGGCAATCCCTACTCCTCGCATTGACATCAATTGATGGGCATCTCCATAGCCTGTTGATTAGCCGCGTTGATGTGAGACTTTCTCCCTTTTTGTCTTCTCCACACAACCTCCACCATCATACTCTATTCCACCTATAGTGCTATATCCATGGCTCACGCTCATGTATTGCGTGAAAGTTGAAAAGGTTTGAGAACGTCAAAAGTATGAAACAATTGCTTGGCTTGTCATCGGTGTTGTGCATGATTTGAATATTTTGTGTGAT
This sequence comes from Triticum aestivum, assembly GCF_018294505.1. Taxonomy (NCBI): domain Eukaryota; kingdom Viridiplantae; phylum Streptophyta; class Magnoliopsida; order Poales; family Poaceae; genus Triticum; species Triticum aestivum. The sequence goes on along the minus strand of NC_057795.1, from coordinate 309,599,450 downwards.
GAAGATGGAGCATAGCCAGACTATATGATTTTGTAGGGATAACTTTCTTTGGCCATGTTGTTTTGAAAAGACATAATTGCTTTATTAGTACGCTCGAAGTATTATTGTTCTTATGTCAAATGATAGACTATTGCTTTGAATCACTCGTGTCTTAATATTCATGCCATGATTAGACATATGATCAAGATTATGCTAGGTAGCATTCCACATCAAAAATTATCTTTTTTATCATTTACCTACTCGAGGACGAGCAGGAATTAAGCTTGGGGATGCTGATACGTCTCCGTCGTATCTGTAATTTTTGATTGTTCCATGCCAATATTCTACAACTACCATATACTTTTGGCAACTTTTTATATTATTTTTGGGACTAACATATTCACAGAAACCCCATATCAAACGGAGTCCAAATGGGATAAAAACGGACGGATCATATTTTTGGAATATTTGGAAAATATGGGAGGAAGAATCAACGCGAGACGGTGCCCGAGGTGGCCACGAGGCAGGGGGCGTGCCTGCCCCTACTTGGCGCGCCCCTGACCCTCGTGGGCCCCTTGTAAGGCGGTTGGTGCTACTCTTTTGGCGCAAGAAAGCTAATTTTCGAAGAAAAAATCGTGGCGAAGGTTTCAGTCCAATCGAAGTTATGGAACTCCGGATATAAAAGAAACGGTGCCAGGGCAGAATCAGGGCGCGCAGAAACAGAGAGAGATAGAGAGACAGATCCAATCTCGGAGGGGCTCTCACCCCTCCAACACCATGGGAGCCAAGGACCAGAGGGGAAACCCTTCTCCCATCTAGGGAGAAGGTCAAGGAAGAATAAGAAGAAGGGGGGCTCTCTCCCCCTTGCTTCCGGTGGCGCCGGAACGCCGCCGGGGGCCATCATCATCACCACGATCTACACCAACACCTCTATCATCTTCACCAACATCTCCATCACCTTCCCCCATCTATATTCAGCGGTCCACTCTCCCGCAACCCGTTGTACCCTCTACTTGAACATGGTGTTTTATGCTTCATATTATTATCCAATGATGTGTTGCCATCCTATGATGTCTGAGTAGATTTTCGTTGTCCTACCGGTGATTGATGAATTGCTATGATTGGTTTAATTTGCTTGTGGTTATGTTGCTGTCCTATTGTGCCCTCCGTGTCGCGCAAGCGTGAGGGATTCCCGCTGTAGGGTGTTGCAATGTGTTCATGATTCGCTTATAGTGGGTTGCTTGAGTGACAGAAGTATAAACCCGAGTAAGGGAGGTTGTGGCGTATGGGATAAAGGGGACTTGATGCTTTAATGCTATGGTTGGGTTTTACCTTAATGATCTTTAGTAGTTGCAGATGCTTGCTAGAGTTCCAATCATAAGTGCATATGATCCAAGAAGAGAAAGTATGTTAGCTTATGCCTCTCCCACATAAAACTTGCTATCGGTCTAGTAAAGTAATCAATTGCTTAGGGACAATTTCACAACTCCTACCACCACTTTTCCACACTCACTATATTTACTTTATTGCTTCTTTATCTAAACAGCCCCTACTTTTTCTTTTGCTTGCTCTTTATTATCTTGCAAACCTATCCAACAACACCTACAAAGTACTTCTAGTTTCATACTTGTTCTAGGTAAAGCGAATGTTAAGCGTGCATAGAGTTGTATCGGTGGTCGATAGAACTTGAGGGAATATTTGTTCTACCTTTAGCTCCTCGTTGGGTTCGACACTCTTACTTCTCGAAAGAGGCTACAATTGATCCCCCACACTTGTGGGTTATCACCTAGCGTGGCGGAAACGGTCGGCCAATTTTAGTAGTAGCATGGTTCTACCGAGCCGCGCTACTGCTAAGCTGGTAGCAGTAGCGCCTGTTTGTTGCACGCGCTACTCCTAATTAGCAGTAGCGCCCCTTTTTACCCAGCGCTACTGTAAGTTTCTATGCATAAGGTTTTCCCTAGTAGTGATTGTTTGGTTGAGGGGCTAGAGATCCGAGGAGAGATGGGGAAATTGATTTTTTTTGAGAAAATGGGGAAATGGAATTAAGGAGGCCAATTCCCACGTATCTCTCCTGTGCCCTCTCAATGTTAATTCACTTTGGATGCTACTTCCTCTCAAACTTCCTTTACCAATTTCCACCACACACAAAACATGGGACTAGGATTAAAAATCAACTTCCCATGCCTAATCCCCTACTAAACTCCCATTCCATTCACCGTTGCAGCCAAACACTCTATACGAATTTTTTGTTTGCATCATACTTCCTCCGTTCAGAGTTGTACTAATTACCGTGGAATTAAGCTGATGAGCCATACAATTAAGCTATGGGAGAGAGTCATTGAGCACCGCTTAAGAAGAATGACAAGCGTGACCAGAAATCAGTTTGGTTTCATGCCTGGGAGGTCGACCATGGAAGCCATTTTCTTGGTACGACAACTTATGGAGAGATATAGGGAGCAAAAGAAGGACTTGCATATGGTGTTCATTGACTTGGAGAAGGCCTATGATAAGATACCGCGGAATGTCATGTGGTGGGCCTTGGAGAAACACAAAGTTCCAGCAAAGTACATTACCCTCATCAAGGACATGTACGATAATGTTGTGACAAGTGTTCGAACAAGTGATGTCGACACCGATGACTTCCCGATTAAGATAGGGCTGCATCAGGGGTCAGCTTTGAGCCCTTATCTTTTTGCATTGGTGATGGATGAGGTCACAAGGGATATACAAGGAGATATCCCATGGTGTATGCTCTTTGCGGATGATGTGGTGCTAGTTGACGATAGTCGGACAGGGGTAAATAGGAAGTTAGAGTTATGGAGACAAACCTTGGAATCGAAAGGGTTTAGGCTTAGTAGAACTAAAACCGAGTACATGATGTGCGGTTTCAGTACTACTAGGTGTGAGGAGGAGGAGGTTAGCCTTGATGGCCAGGTGGTACCTCGGAAGGACACCTTTCGGTATTTAGGGTCAATGTTGCAGGAGGATGGGGGTATTGATGAAGATGTGAACCATCGAATCAAAGCAGGATGGATGAAGTGGCGCCAAGCTTCTGGCATTCTCTGTGACAAGAGAGTGCCACAAAAGCTAAAAGGCAAGTTCTACAGGACGGCGGTTCGACCTGCAATGTTGTATGGCGCAGAGTGTTGGCCGACTAAAAGGCGACATGTTCAACAGTTAGGTGTGGCGGAGATGCGTATGTTGAGATGGATGTGTGGCCACACGAGGAAGGATCGAGTCCGGAATGATGATATACGAGATAGAGTTGGGGTAGCACCAATTGAGGAGAAGCTTGTCCAACATCGTCTGAGATGGTTTGGGCATATTCAGCGCAGACCTCCAGAAGCTCCAGTGCATAGCGGACGGCTAAAGCATGCGGAGAATGTCAAGAGAGGGCGGGGTCGACCGATTTTGACATGGAAGGAGTCCGTTAAGAGAGACCTAAAGGATTGGGGTATCGACAAAGAGCTAGCTATGGACAGGGGTGCGTGGAAGCTTGCTATCCATGTGCCAGAGCCATGAGTTGGTTGCGAGATCTTATGGGTTTCACCTCTATCCTACCCCAACTTGTTTGGGACTAAAGGCTTTGTTGTTGTTGTTGTTGTATCATACTCCCTCCGTTCCAAAATAGATGATCCAACTTTGTACTAAAGTTAGTATAAAGTTGGGTCATCTATTTTGGAACAGAGGGAGTACACCGCAGACTTCAGTCTGATTGCCTCTAGACTTGGGTTGCCTCTAACCTTAGAGGCCTCCACCAACTAAATAAACAATTAAATGAGGGAAGGGGATAGGAAAGAGAGAGAATGGACGAGGAAAGGGAGGTGCATATATGAGGAAAAAGAACATTACACTAGATTTTTAAAGCATGGTGGGATCAAGGTGTGCTCCACCTTGAAGGAGGGTTGAAGCCTTTATACACCATAGAATTTTTCTCTATGCTTGGGGGCGTCAACGCAGGGTCCAACTTAGAGGCTGCAACGGCTCAATACTACATTTGAGGTGGGTGCGGGGATGCTGTTGGGGGAGACAGTATAAAATAAAAGAATTATCGCACTAATGTATACGCCCAACATCACTACGAATATGCAAGGGGTAGATCAATCGCACTGACAAATGCAACAAGGAAGAAAACATTGGTGATGACATGCATATTTCCGCAGCTAGATATTACCTCTCAACTGTGAGATTTTTTCTCCCTCAGAGTGATCCGCTTGTCAAGCACCGAAAGCACAATCCCTCTGCTATATCGACAGTATCGTATCAAGGGTTCAACATGCTTCACTATCTAGGACGGAGAGCAGACAAAGGACGAGAGGTGGAGCACCCTTCTGGCTTGGAGAGAAATATTGCAGAGGTGGGGGGGAAGCCACTAGAACCGTGTCCATGGATGGGTTGTCACTCCTCTATTTATAGGCGGCCAAGTGGTCGTGACCTGGGAGGGCAACCCCTTGTCCCGACCGCAAAAGGTTGGGAAAGGATCCCTAGGGGATTCCTCCCTTCCACGCGTAGTGATACGTCTCAAACATATATATGATTTTTGATTGTTTAATGATATTATATTATTATTTTTATATACTTTTTGTATCATTTTATATTATTTTTATGGACTAACTATTAATTTAGTGCATAGTGTCAGTTCCTGTTTTCTGTTTGTTTTTTGTTTCGTGGAAAATCAATATCTATGGATGTCAAAATGCGTTGCCGATTTAAAACGATTTTTGCGGCAACAAGAAACACTGGAAGATTCAGGAGACGTCGAGAGGGGCTACCAGGCAGTCACATGGACATGTGGCGCAGCTAGGTGGTGGTCGCACCCCCCTATCCATGTGGGGCCCTCGGTTACCACCTTGACCTGATTCCACCGCTATAAATCCCTATAAATACAAAAACCATCTTTCGTTTCTTCATAAGAATTTTATCGCCGTCACAATCCTCTATTCTGAAGAGGTCCCATTTGAAGCCCTGCTCCGGAGTTTTGCCAGAGGGGGAAGCCATTGCCAGGAGGCTCTCCATCAACTTTGCTGCCTCCATGATGATGTGTGAGTAGTTTCATTAGGACTTACGGGTCCATAGTAGTAGCTAGATGGTTCTCTCTTTCATTTTGGATCTTCAATACCATCTTCCCCTTCTTCCTTGCCTGATTGGGATCAATATGAAATTCTTTGGCGTGTTTGTTGGAACATGATGACTTGTGAGTTTATGATCATATTGTTCATTGAATATTATGGAATCTTTTGAAGTTTCCTTGGTGTATAATTAAATAGTTATGTATGCTTTCCGATCTATTTGTCTTCTCTGGCCAAGATTGATGAGTAGTTCTTCAAAGGTAATGTTGCATAGTAGTGGGTTCAGTCTAGCGGTGTTTTATATCTGAGTGACCGAATGGGGACAAGACACGTATTTGTATTGTTGCCACTAAGGATAAAACGACAAGGATTTATCTTATTGCTAGATTCTTTCTATCTATATTATGCCATCTTACTTATTTCAATACTCTATATTATGCCATCTTACTTATTTCAATACTCTATTTCTTGTAAACTTAATATCTTGAGCTGCATGCTGGATAGTGGTCTTGGGGTGTTAAATTAGTAGTAGATGTTGTTGGATTAACGACCTACTTATCATAGACGCAATTCCTATATGCGATTATGCTATGAATGATCATTGTCATAAAGATTGCTATTCTTGTCAACTGCCGAACTGTAATTTGTTATAGTGTCAATTACCTGCTTTTGAGAGACATAACCCTAGCGAACCTATGGTTCCCCTAGTCCATTCTCCATCAATACTTTCTTCTATAAAATTGCCTCTTCATTTACTCTTATTATTATTTGTCATTTTACTATACAATTATCTATCTATCTATTTGCTTTTAACCTTGTAACTAGCAAGGACAAGGTGATTGGCAACCCCATTGCCACGTCGGGTGCAAGTATTTTATTTTGTTGGTGTGCAAATGTTGCTTATCTTGGTAGCCTAGAAGCTTCTACTGGTTCGTTTAAACCTTGGTTCTTAACTGAGAGAAAACTTTGCTGCTATCTTCATGACGCATCCAATAATATTGATTTTTTATTGTAAATGTTGATATATTTTTCTATAAAATTGGCCAAACTTTACGAAATTTGACTCCGGACAAATTTTATATGCAGAGTAAAAGAAATTTCTGAGCACCCACGAAGCAAGTTTTACGTTGGTTTACTCTCTCCGTCCGTACTTACATGTGCACGCTTATTTCAAGGTTTTGACCGGATATAGCGTGCACTTATTTCGAGGTTCAAGTTTGATCTTCTGCTTGATGAACAAAATGTGGGTTATATGTCACAAAAACTATACCTTGCACGGTATATTTTTTATGAGATATACTTAATATGTTTGGGGTGCAATTAATGGTCAAAATTTATTCTAGGAAAACGAGGACGACATGTATTGAGAGACAGACAACCAAGTGATGTTTTATGTGGCAACTAAGTGACAAGTAATCTTGCAAGTATAAGTAAAACAAGTTGTTGAAGCACGTGGACATGGTTTCAAAGATCTCATCGCAAGGAAACCAACAATGAAAGTGGAACGCCAATCAGGTCAATGTTTTAAGAGATAAATATTTATGAAAAATTGAATTTAGAAAAAGTTGTCATGTTTTGTTTTACATTGTTTGTCATTGCTGTTGCCAGGAGGGAAGCGCCGCCCCTTAGAGCAACTCCAATCGGGCGACCCATTTCGTTCGCCCACGTCCATTTGGGTCGCCGTGGATCAAAATGCCGGCCGAACACACGGACCCGACCTCAAAATGCGTCTGTTTCATGTCTGCGCCGACCCATTTCGGGCTCAAATTTGGGCCCGAAATGCGTCGGCGCGGACATGAAGCGAACACGCCACGCGTCCTCTCGGTGTCCGCCACGGTCCCACGTGGCTCCAGCCAACGACCGAACACGGTCATATTAACAGCGGGCATCGATACCGGACCCATGCGTCAGCCATTGGAAGCGTCGGGAGACCCTCCTTTTTTAATCCACGCGTGCGGGGGTGGGGTGGGGGCTTCCTTGCCAGCGACAACCAAACCCTAGCCATGGGGTTCTTCAGTGGCTCCCGCAAGAGCAAGCGGAAGTTCACCCCCAACGCTTCCTCCTTTCGTGCTCTTCCTCCTCCGCTGCCGCAGGCAGCGGCTGCACATCCCGGTGCACCAAGCGTGGTGGCCCTGGGAGTTCAAGCAGCCGCTGTCGTACCCCGACATGACACTGCCGCATGACTGGCATCTCAATCCGCAGCGGATCCCGGTGCCGGCGGTGACGCGGTCACAGTGGGTGCACGTCGAGGAGCAAAGGCGACTCGGTGTGCAGCACCACCACGCCAACCCCCCGCCTCCCCCAGTTGTCAAGCCGGAGGAGCAGGGAGGAGGAGGCTGCCTACCAGGCGGCGCTGGCGGCGACCTTGGAGACCTCCATCGAGGAGGAGCGACTGGAGGCAGAAGCGGAGGAGGCAGACTACCAGGCGAGGCTGGCGAAGGCCGTCGCCCTCTCTGCGGTCGGCGACTGCGTGGTGCCACCGCCGCTCACCCGCTGACGCCTAAGCCCGAGTCGACCGACCGATACGTCTGGACCGGCCAGCTGCGGGAGTGGGTCAGCTCCCCCCCCCCCTCTTGTTTAGCTCGGCGCGACGCCGGCGTAGGAGGCCGCGTACCTCGAGCATTGGAGGCAGCGTGCTAGCGAAATAGCGCGCCGACGGCGAGCGGCACATGCAAAGGAAGCGCGAGGAGGAGCGTGCCCGCCTCACCGCAATGCTGCCGCCGCAGCAGACGCCAGAAGAGGCAACCTTGGTGGCCTATGAAGCCACGTTCGACTAGGCTGGGCCGCCCCCCGTCTTCATCAACCTCACCGGCTACGACGACCACGGCAAGGGCAAGGCAGATGACTAGGAGAGCATGCGGGCTGGGTCTTTTATGTTTAATTACTGTTTAAGAGGACTTTGACCAATGTTGACCGGCCACTTATGTTTAATTAAAGTTTTTCTAAATTTATTTCAGCTACGCGGGCCAAAAATAGGTATGCCACTCGTTGAGCACACTTGCCGACCCAAATCAGTGTACTCGACCCTAATTAAAAAGCGGACGCACACGTCTGCCTGGCGACCGAAACAGATGAAAAGCGGACAAAGTGCTTTACTCTTAGTGCGGCCCTTGGATAAATTAACGCAAGCAACTTCCCCTCACAAGAAAAGAAAAGCGCGCCAGCATGGCAGCATTGGCAGCATTGGCAGCATGGCAGCGTTGGCCACTGTCATCACCACTTCATCAAGAAACAGACGATAAAATACACCCTACTGCTGCCGTAACTACATGCATCCAGACTTTTAGACAAAATACTTTCTAAAAGTTAAATTTTAGGCAAAATACATCGTCTTTCTGAGGCCGAAAGAATAAAGCATGGCGATTCATTCACCTCCAGGGACATCGCCGCAGGACCGAACCACGGCTAAGGTGCTGCTTGAAGATGTGATGCGGGCAGGGTACAGGCACACCATTGCGACGTCTCGACAATTGAAGCACAATTGCATAGCACCCGAACGAGACTTTTGCAGAGGACCATCAAGAAAAGCCATTGGTCCTCTCAGACTCATAAGAGCACCTGAAGAAAAATAAAGATAATCTTGAGGAATAATACAAACTCTCAATAATACTATAGATCATTAGCACAGTAACTAAATTGTTTACTCTGGAACTATATTGAGGTGAAAGTTTGAGAGAGAATTGGTTAAGGCTCCACCCGGTATCATGTTAGATTACGATAACCTTGCTTGATTGAGCTGCTTTGTCAGTCCCAGCCTTGATCATCCCCTGTTTCCAGTGTGCCAGAAGTAAACTGGGTCGTCGATCGTCAATCTAGCGGCTCTCCTTCCTCCGTACCGGTTCGCCAGCTGAAACGATCTCCAGGCATTGATGGTCGATCCAACGGCGGTGGCGTGGTCCTGTAGCTTTTCCGACAAGCCATGTGCTTCGCCAGCTTTCTGTTCTTCTTTTTCTCTCGTGTAATGGCTATAAAGCCTCCATTCCCTCTCTGTTTGGGACATGTAGAATTGTATTGGGTAGCTACCCTAGCCGCCGGTGGCGTGCTGTATCAACTTTCCCCATTTCGCAAGCAAGAACCCTAGATTTCCGTCTCTGAATCGCCCTAAATTCTGTTAACTAGTGCTTAAATTCGGTACATCAGAGCTCCGATCCTGACAATTGGTATCAGAGGCCAGTCTTTCCTCGGTGGCGGTGGATGATTGGGGCAGCGTAGAGGTTTGCTTGGCTGTAAAATCCCTCTTCGAGCTCCGATCTGGCGGCGGAGGCAGCTGGAGGCGGCCGGAGTGGCGACGTTCGGGTACAGTCAGAGAACGGCCTGGTTGCCTGAGAGTAATTCTCCGGTGGTAAAATTCCAGCTCCTGGATTTGACCGTGTACCGTTGGAGGCGGGCGTTGGTGGCGGTGTTGGCGACGGCGACAGGTTCATCCCACCCTCCCAACCCTATATGGTGGTGATCTCTGACGGAGTGAACATGACGGACCCTGCTGATTCAGGCTCCACAGCTGAGTTGCAGCTCGAGTTGGACATCAAAGCGTTGCAGCACGAGCGGGAAGAGGATCGCAAGGATTTCCAGCAGTTTCAAGCAACGGTTAACAGAAATTTCGCCACGATGCAGAAGAACTTCGACAAGATCCAAGAAAATTTTAGACGTCTGCTGTTGGAACCGGAGCAGGCACAAGATGATGGTGTGGAAGGGCAGGGCACCGTTCAGTTAAAGCATGACCAGATGAATTCACCGAAAATAGCCCCAGGTCGACCCAAGCAACTTCCTATCCCTACTCCTCCTTCCGTAGCTATGCCCGAAAAAGGGGCTGCCTTGCCGATTGGTACTGCAACTCCGAGAGACCATGCGGGCAAAGAACTGCATCTAGATGGTACACCCAAAGCACCATATAGGCACCCCAACTATGGTCAGGCAAAGGACACAGCGCCAAATAATGTTGTGCAGCTTGATGAGACACCAGAAGACGAGATTGCTGATCCGGTTTATAGAAGAGGACAGAACTTTCAAGATGGAAGAAGAAATACCCTTACTGTCAAGCCAGCTAAATTGAACAATTCTGAGTTTGAGGGACAGGACCCTGAATCCTGGATTCAGAACCTTGAGCAATACTTTGCTGCAGCCCGAACAACAATTGAGCATAGAACTGAAGTGGCTATTTCTTACCTCAAGGGCCCTGCAGTGCAGTGGTGGAGGGGAACTGGATATGCCTCTAGTAATGTCCCATGGCATAAGTTTTGCTCATATCTGTCTGACAGATTTTCAGTGGACTCAGCTTGTGATATTGTGAGTTCTTTCCATGCAGTTCAGCAAACAACTACAGTCTCGGCTTATGTGGAGCAATTTGAGCAGTTAATGAATGTTATGAGAAGGGAAAATCCTGCAATCCCAGATGATTATTATGTTGCTAGTTTTGTGTCAGGGTTGAGCACCTATATTAAGAGCCATGTGGAATGTTTCAAGCCCAAGGTCATGCAAACTGCAGTTTGGTATGCTAGGAGAATGGAAATGCTAGGAGAATGGAAAAATCTCAGTCCCCAAATGTGGTTGTGCAGACCAGGCCATATGTTCCTCAACCAAAAAGACAGGTCCTATTTGAGCAGCCCAAGCAAGTACTCACATGTACTATTCCTAATAGAAACACTGTGATTCAACAGGCTAAGCAAAACCAGGTATGCTATAAGTGTAGAGAACCATGGGTGCCTGGCCATAGGCAGGTCTGTAAGATGAGTCAGAAAGCACAAATTCAGGCACTGCAGGCTCAGGGCAGTGACAATGCTGAAACAATTTATGTGACAGATTTTGATGATCCTGATTTGGAAAATTCTGAGCCCCTGTCTGAGGAAACAGTGCTGCAAGTGTCAATGCATGCTGCCATGGGCATTGGAGCTGCTAAAAACACTTTTATTTTAACAGTGAAAGTGGGCAACACAATTGCTACTGCTCTAGTGGACAGTGGGAGCACTTCTACATTTGTTTCTCCTGAGATGGCTGCTAAGTTGCCTGTTGCACCTACTCCTAATCCCAAAATATAAGTGGTGGTTGCTAGTGGAGGAGTATTGTGGAGTGAATTTTCAGTTAAGGACTGCCAGTATGAAATTCAGGGCCACAAGTTTTCTGATGCTTTTAGGGTACTAAAACTAAAAGGATATGATATGATATTAGGGGTGGATTGGTTGAAAAAGTACAGCCCCATTCAAATGGATTTCATAAAAATGGAAATGAGAATATTAGCACAGAATGGCCAGTTGATTTCTTTTGTGGATGAAACTATACCACTGACTGGTCTATCAGAAAGTACTGAAAGTCCTGATAAGTTACTGGAACAAGCTGTTTGTGGGTTCTTTCTGTTTACTTCTTCTGGATGTGAAGTAGTGGCTGCAGCTCAGGAAATTCCATCAGAATTATTGCCCTTATTGGAGGATTATGAGAAGGTATTCCAGGAACCTCAGGGACTGCCACCTAGCAGATCTTGTGACCATAGAATTCCATTGATGGAGGGAGCTAAAGTGGTTAATCAGAGGCCTTATAGAGTCCCTCATCATCAGAAGGAGATCCTGGAGAAAATTATATTAGAGCTGTTAAAAAAGGGCATAATAAGGCCTAGCACAAGTCCATTTTCTTCTCCAGTGTTGTTGGTCAAGAAAAAAGATGGGACCTGGAGACTGTGCACTGATTATAGGAAACTGAATGCAATTACTGTGAAAAATAAATACCCCATACCAGTAATTGAGGATCTGTTGGATCAGCTAAAAGGAGCCAAGTATTTCTCTAAAATTGATCTGAGAAATGGTTATCACCAGATCAGAATGGCTGAGGAGGATATTCACAAAACAGCATTTTCCACTCATATGGGCTTGTTTGAGTATTTAGTAATGTCCTTTGGACTTACTAATGGACCTCCCTCCTTTCAGGCATTGATGAATTTGTTGTTTGGTCTGTTGAAGTTTGTAGTGGTCTTCTTTGATGATATATTAGTGTTCAGTTTCTCTTTGGAAGAGCACAAGGTTCACTTGGCACAGGTATTTGATATTCTGCAAGCTAACAAGTTGTATGCTAGAATGGAGAAGTGTTCTTTTGGGCAGCAGGAAGTTGAGTATTTGGGCCACATAATCAGCTCAGAGGGAGTGTCTACTGACCCTTCTAAAATCAAAGCTATTCAGGAGTGGCCCACTCCCACTACTGTCACTGAACTAAGAAGTTTTTTGGGTTTAAGTGGCTATTATAGGAGGTTCATTCAAGGATATGGCATAATTTGTAGGCCTCTCTTTGATTGCTTGAAGAAAGATGCTTTTTTTTGGACAGATAAGCAAACAGAGGCCTTCCTCACCTTGAAACAGAAACTGACTAGTGCTCATGTCTTAGCACTGCCTGATTTTACTAAGCCCTTCATACTGGAAGCTGATGCTTGTGGCTATGGTTTAGGTGTTGTGTTAATGCAGGAAGGGAGGCCCATTTCTTTCTTTAGCAAGAGTATTGGTCCCAAGGCTGCTGCTATGTCCACTTATGATAAAGAGGCCCTTGCCATAATTGAAGCAGTGAAGAAGTGGAGGCACTATTTCTTGGCAACTTCCCTGGTCATTAGAACTGATCAAGAAAGTCTGAAATACATTCAGGAACAGAAGATAACTTAAGGGATTCAGCACAAATTACTGTTGAAGTTGTTAGGATACAATTTCACTGTGGAATATAAGAAGGGAAAAGAGAACAAAGTGGCAGATGCTCTTTCACGAGTAAAATATATGATATCTGCTCTCACTGCTAGTTCTGTTACTCCTACTTGGGTGCAAGAAGTGGTAAAGAGCTACAGGCAGGATAGCAGAGTGAAAGAACTGATTGCTGAGTGCACTGTAGCTGCTCCTGGCACTACTGGTTACTCTTACAAAAATGGCATTTTGAGATTTAACAACAAAGTGGTGGTGGGCACAACCACATCTTTGAGGCAGGATATCCTCAAGACCTTTCACAATTCTGAATTGGGTGGTCATTCAGGTGAGAGAGCTACATACCACAGAGTGAAATTGGTATTTCACTGGCAGGGAATGAAACAGGATGTTATTGCTTTTGTTAAAGCTTGCCCTGTATGTCAGTTGAACAAAGCAGAACACTCACCCTACCCAGGCCTCATAGAGCCTCTACCTGTGCCTGACTTTGCTTGGGCCCATATAAGCATGGATTTTGTGGAAGGATTGCCCACTTCTGAGGGCAAGAATTTGATTCTGGTGGTGGTGGATAGGTTTACAAAATATTCTCATTTTGTAGCTATGCAACACCCTATAACAGTGCAAACAGTGGCTAGAGCTTTCTCTGATAATGTCTTTAAATTGCATGGCATGCCCTTGGTTATAGTAACTGACAGGGACATGATCTTCACTAGTCACTTGTGGCAGCAGCTATTCAAATCATTGAAGATCAAGCTACACATGAGCACTAGTTATCATCCACAATCTAATGGCCAGATTGAAAGAGTGAACCAGTGTCTTGAAAATTATCTGAGATGCATGTGTTTTCAGCAACCAAGGAAATGGCATAGTTGGCTAGCTTTAGCTGAGTGGTGGTATAACACCTCATTCCACACTGCTTTGCAAATGACACCCTTCCAGGCCCTCTATGGCTTTCCTCCCCCAATGGTGGCAGAATCAGCCCTGCCAGATTCTATTTGTGAAGATACTGACAACTTGCTTCAGAACAGAGAAGTGGCTTTGGAGATAATTAAAAACAATCTCCTTAAAGCACAAGAGAGGATGAAATATTATGCTGATAAGAAGAGGAAGGAAAGGGAGTTCTCTGAGGGAGACATGGTTTATCTTAAGCTGCAACCAAGGCACACTTCCTTGAGTTTGCATAGGCATCTGAAGCTTCATTCTAAGTTTTATGGCCCGTTTCGAGTGTTGGAGCGAATTGGTAATCATGCCTACAAGCTGTTGCTGCCGGAGGGTTGTATGCTGCATAACACCTTTCATGTCAGTCAGTTGAAGAAACATATTGGCCCTGCTGTGGTGCCCTCTCGTCATCTTCCGCTTGTTGGTCCTGATGGTGTGATTAAAGTGGAACCAGAAGCAATATTGGAAAGGAAACTCATTCCTCGTCCTCAGGGCAAAATCAGTATCCCCGTGGTCAGGTGGTTGGTGAAGTGGGTGAATTTGCCAGTGGAAGAAGCAACGTGGGAGGATTCGGCGTTCATCCAGAAGGTTTTCCCTTCCTTTCGTGCTTGAGGGCAAGCACGAGCTCAACTGGGGGGTATTGTCAGGCCCAGCCTTGATCATCCCCTGTTTCCAGTGTGCCAGAAGTAAACTGGGTCGTCGATCATCAATCTAGCGGCTCTCCTTCCTCCGTACCGGTTCGCCAGCTGAAACGATCTCCAGGCGTTGATGGTCGATCCAACGGCGGTGGCGTGGTCCTGTAGCTTTTCCGACAAGCCATGTGCTTCGCTAGCTTTCTGTTCTTCTTTTTCTCTCGTGTAATGGCTATAAAGCCTCCATTCCCTCTCTGTTTGGGACATGTAGAATTGTATTGGGTAGCTACCCTAGCCGCCGGTGGCGTGCTGTATCAACTTTCCCCATTTCGCAAGCAAGAACCCTAGATTTCCGTCTCTGAATCGCCCTAAATTCTGTTAAGTAGTGCTTAAATTCAGTACATCAGAGCTCCGATCCTGACATGCTTGTATCAAGGTTTGGCGTCTTTTCTTGATCAAGCAGCAAAGATGTATTATTGTTTTCTAAAGCATACCAAATGGTTGGACAACAGAGTTTATTGTACTGTTTAGTCCAGATCACCAACCAGAGTAACACTTTCTACTTATTTTCCACAGTAGCTTCAAGAAACACAGGAGGGCCAACTGAAACCCATTTGTCTAAGCTGAAGGGGTGCAGAGGCCATCAACTTCTATCTCCATCAGTATAAGTGCAACTCAAATACTCCCACCGTAAAGAAATATAAGAGCGTTTAGATCACTACTTATCTAAACGCTCTTACATTTCTTTACGGAGGGAGTACATACAGAAATGGATCCTTAGTCTCAGAAGGAAATTGTCTAACCCTATGAACAGTGTATAATAAATTAATAACTATATCAGATTGAGCAAATCTTAGTAATAGTATGTGCTAGCGTGAATAAATAGAAGAACTGCCACCCTAGAATACATGGGTTTTATTCCCATATCCTGGTGGTGGTGTGTTGAGCTCTTAGCTATGCAGGAATGATGTGGTTTTTGACCAAAAAAGGATTTCTTCCCCTACGCAGGTTATACACTCATGTACGCATTGGCTCCATACGCAGTCTTTGATTCAGCAGCCAGAGCACAGGGAGCCTTTATGGTACCATGCACCCAACTGGAGCGAGTAGCCAGTTAACACGCATGGATGGTGGTTTAGTCTATGGATGGGTCCTCCAGCACCTTTGTGTACAACGCTAAGTGCTAATAGAAGGGCTTAGGAAAACAAACTGTTTTTTAAGCACTTGTGCTTATTTGCAGAGCGCAGGTGCTTATTTAGGCACCTCTGCTCCAGAACTAAGCACTGGCGTTTAAGGAAAAATTGGTTTGTTTTTCTAAGCACTTGTCCAAGCGCATTGTACATGGTCTTATAGGCTGCCTTTTTGTCGAACTATATTAGTTATACTTTTTGTCAGTCAGTTTTCAATTTCTTATACAGTACCCAAAAATTAGTAAGGGCGGTCTATTTTTTTTCTAATCTAACAGGTGAGATTAATTCATAGTCAGTATTACGGAGTGCAAACTTCCAATGATAGGGAGTACCTTGATGTAAGGGGCAAAAATGTAATTGTACATTGACACTGGTAGGAGCTAGGGTTCTACCGGGTCTAGGCCGGAGGTTGTAGGGGAAGGAGGGGGCTGGACATGGGCGATCTCGCGGACGCCGGCGGCTGGGCGCCGTCGTGCGCGAGGGAAGAGGCGGCGGCGTTGGCAGGAGGCGGCTAGGGTTAGGTCTCTCGGCTCCCTTCGGGAAGCCGAGCAAATAATGATTGCTTCTTGCTTGATTAGATTGATACATCTCCTCTCCTTATATAGAGAGGTTTACTTGACTCCTAAGCAAACGATCCTAATAACAATAATATAATTGGGCTAAGCCCCTAATAACGATAAGATAACTTGGGCCACAACCCACTGGGCTAAGTCCCTAATATGCCGGTCATAACACTTCTCCCGGCCTGCACAAACAGCTCGTCCTCGAGCTGTAAGGTGGGGAAGCGCTTGTCGGATTTCGGGTTCCGACAGACCCTCAAGGTTCAAACTCTGGGGTGCACGCGGAGATCACACCTCCTGCCTACCCATGTCTCACCGCCTCGCCAGGATCTAAAACTACACGAAGAACAACTCAAGGGACACGAGATTTATACTGGTTCAGGCCACCATTGTGGTGTAATACCCTACTCCAGTTTGTGGTGTGGTGGATTGCCTCTGGGGCTGACGAGGAACAGTATAAGGGAAGAACAACCTCGCGAGGGTCTGTTCTTGGCTGGTGCGATGAACTGCTAGGAGGAGTTCAATCGCTTCACTCTCTCTCTCTCTCTCTCTCTCTCTCTCTCTATCTATCTATCTATCTATCTATCCTTATTCTTTCGATGCCCTTACCCTGTGGGTGGCTAGTCCTATTTATAGGCGGAGGCCCTGGGCCTCTCCCCAAATATTGAGCGGGAAGGGCGCCAATAATTGGCCATTTTGAAGGGGAACATCTAGTACACTTATCCTGACTAAAGTTGGTCCTCGCCTGCCAAGGACCCTGACGATGACGCCAGCTTGGGCTCCACGATGACCTCCGTTCTGCCGTCCTGCTGGTCTTGGTCTTGTTGCACCGAAATGGTTGTCTTTGCTTGATACTCTTGCCTGCGCTTGCCCCCTTTTGCACCAAAGAGGAAACAAGGACTCTGCGCAGGCCGGCGCCCGCCTGGCCTTGGTCGTCATGGCTTGCATCATGAGCACCTCGCGAGGTACCCCGCCTTGATCTCTCCGCCTCTTCGCGAGCCAGCCTGACGAGGCCGTGCCCGAGGAAGCCTCCTGTCGTGCGCCCCGCGAGGCTTGGCCCCTCGCGAGGGTCTTGAGTATGCGTTGATGAAGATGGGCCGTACTGGGCCATTCCCTGAGCCACGCCGCAGGCCGCAGGCAGGCAAGTCTGGGTACCCCCGTTCCCAGAACAACGACAGTAGCCACCGGGCCCAAGGCCCAAGGCGCGCTCGGACTTGGCTTAGCAGAGAAGCGAAGGGGCAAGTGCGAAGCGCCGCGGGCCCCAATAGCCTGCGGCCTTGGGCGCCGCGTGGCGGTCGATGTGGGCTTCCTGGCTCCCCACGACACCTCAGCAACTGCACAAATTGATAAGAGAGCGGTACCCGTCTAGGCTTACCTTCTTTGCCTTCTCCTTCTCTGCCCAGATCCTCTTTCTTGCTCCTATCCTTCTTGCTTCCGAAATCCCCAGATCTACTCCAACCCCGCGTCCTAGCAAGGCATGGCGCGTCGCCAGACCCCAGCCGGAGCATGGTACTCGCCCGCTCTGGATCCTCCAAACGTGTCGGAGAAGAACCTTGCTCGGACGCGCCAGATGATGGCGGCGCAAGGCAACGACGGGGCGGCCGCACTAAAGGTTGGCTCCGCCCTTCCTGAGGGCAGGGGAAGCACCTTCTACCCGCTCTTTGTGAGCGCCATCGCCGCCGGTCTGGTGCCCCCCTTTTCCGAGTTCTTCCTTTCTGTTCTCCACCATTACAACCTGCAAGCTCTACACCTCCATCCCAACTCTGTTCTTCTCCTGGTGATTTTCGCCTACTACTGCGAGGCTCATGTTGGGGTAAGGCCCTCGGTGGCCTTGCTGCGCCATTACTTTTACCTCCGGGTCTCTCGCGGCCACATCACCGCGTGCGCGAGCTTCGTCGCGTATGGCAGCTCCAATGCCATCTCAAAGCCCGGGAAGAGGATTGAGGGCTTCAGGAGCAAGTGGGTCATGGTGGATGCTGGGCGCATCCACTCCCGGCTGATTCTGCCCATGGGGCAGCCCAAGTCTGTTGACGCTTGGTCCCGCGCGGAGCTCGTTGATCCCCGCGTGAAGCCAGTGCTGAAGAGGATGGACGCGGACCTGTGGCCGGACAACATGGCAACGGCGAAACTGACCGGGGCGTCGCTCCTGAGGGAGTTCCTGGAGCACCGGGTGGCCCCGCTCCGGGAATACTCGCTTCCGCTGTGGAGGCTCGGGGGGGCCGATGCCGCCCTTCGCCCGAACCTCGAAGTCCTGGCCGACGAAGATCTGGCCGCGGTCCTCCAATCCTTGGTTGGGGGTGACGTGGCGAGACTGGAGGGTGCTCCTGTGCCCCTGTTCCTTCAGAAAGATTGGGAGCAGGTGGTAAACTCCATGTCCGCTTTCCACGGGGACGGGCCTGTGCCCGCGGAGGTTCCTGAGGACCCGGCAGCCCTGGCGACGGTGAATGTATCCTCCGGCGACTCCAGCGGAGAGGAGGAAGAAGAGGAGCAGGAAGAGGAGCCCAATTCTGAGGCGACCGACGGGGAGTCTAGAGCGCCCCTCCCTTGGCACAGGTCCCGTGTTCTTCGCCTCATGCCGGATGATGACGAGGATGGCGACGAGCGAGGTGGCGGGAGCTCGCCCTTGATCCCGAAGAAGGACAGGACGGGGCTGGTTCCCCGCGGGTCTGCTCCGGCTCCGAGGCGATCTGCAGACGCGCCTCCTGCTCCCGAGCCTCTTGAGGTTGATCCCAGCACCCGGCTCTCGGGCTTCAAGTTCGGCCGGAGGTTGCTTGAGTCTACGAGCGATGACCAGTAAGTGTTTGATTCTCGTTTTGCTTCTTGCTTCGTTGTTGAGGCTTGACGCCCATGTTCCTTGGCTAGGTCGGCGCCTGCGGCGAAAAAGCTGAAGGGGGCTCCTGAGGCTTCGTCCGGGGCAGCACCTCCATCCGCGGGAGAAGGGGGTGGCAAGACGCGGGCCTCTCCTGCCCAGGTCATCCTCGCGAGGCCTGGCAGTGCTAGCTGGGGCGAGCTCAGCCCCCATGGCCCAAGCGACTCCCGAGGTGTCCTTGCCTGGCGCCACTGCCTCAGTTGTCGGGGCACAGGAGGTCCCGACTCATGATGTTGTGATTACGCTGCCGTCTTCTCCCCCTACTCCGCCAACTGCCATCTCTTCGACTCCTTCTACTGTCCTGGATCGTGCTGCTGCTGAGCTGGACCGGCTGCGAAAAGATCTTCTGGGCGCCGACCCTCGCTTGGTGGCCGGGCGCCTGGAGCTGGCCTCCGGCTGGGTTTGCTCTGATGCTTCAGTTCGGGCGGCGCTGGCTCAGGCCGCGACGGCCTGCGACAAGGAGAAGCAGGCCATCCTTGAGGCCAAGGCCGCTCGCGACGCCGCCTTGGGTGAGGTTGCGGATGTCCAGGATCGCTACAAGGTACTGGAGAGCGAGCTGCAAGGCCTGCACGACCAGCTCGCCAAGGAAGCCCGTGTCCGTCAGGAGAAGGAGGAAGACATGAAGGCTCGTGAGGCGGCCGCCAAGGACCGGGATGCCAAGCTTGACGAGCGCCATGGCCGCTTAAGTGCGCTGGAGCAGGCGTTGGAGGCGAAGAGGATCGAGCTGGACGGCAAGGCGCGGGTTCTGGCCGAGGACCGTGTGGCCTTCGCGAAGCTGGAGGAGAAGGCTCGCACTTTGTTGAAGCCGCTTTATGACAGCGGCCTGGAAAGCCCGCTAGCTGGCGCCGAGAACGGCCCCGCCAAGCTGCTTCCCTTCCTGGTCCGCGCCCTCGAAGATGTCGCCCTTGGCCTTGGCCCCAAGGCTGAGGCCGAGGCGCTGCAGCGCTGACACGCGTCTTCACCCATGTCTACCTCCGTGACCCCAGTATTGACCTTGACAGCCTGCTGGAGCCTGTGAGCGGCGAGCTTGCCGCCGTCGCTGCTGAGGCCGTGAAGGGTCGAGCGGAGGCTCTGCTGGCGAAGTTCCGGGCCTTCAGCACCAAGCCCAAGCAAGGCGCTGCCGATCCTGAGGCTCCACGAGGCGAAGCCGCCCAGCGCAGCTCCATCACCAGCGATGGCACCGCCAGAAGCAAGGCGCTGCCGATCCTGAGGCTCCACGAGGCGAAGCCGCCCAGCGCAGCTCCATCACCAGCGATGGCACCGCCAGAAAGTGACTCCTTCGCGGCTCCCGTCTTGCTTTTAGCTCCTGCAACATGCATCATGCCTCGTGGAGGCGTTTAAACTTGTGTTTGGCATTGTCAAAGCACTCTATGGACTGTAATATTTGCTTTTGAATTCCTTGAGATTTGCGCTTTTCCTTCCTACTTGCTTGTGTTCTACGTCGGCAGAGCCCGGCCCCGCGCATACCTCAGCCGCCGTTAGCCCCGACCGGAAACCAGGACGGGACCAAGGAGTGAGGGGCTACGTGACAAGTTAGGCTCCTAAGTCGCGATGCTCAGGAGTCCCCCTTGACGCACGAACAACAAGTAGGGAAGTGACATGTATGGGTGAATTTACCGTTCTACGTCGGCAGAGCCCGGCCCCGCGCATACCTCAGCCGCCGTTAGCCTTTCGGAACTAAGGGGTGAGGGGCTACGTGACCAGTTACGCTCCTGAGTCGCGATGCTCAGGAGTCCCCCTTGATGTTCAAACGGCCTTCGTACCTTCGCTCCGCTCGGGGAGAGGCGTGCCACGAACCAGGCCCGAGGGGCCTGGCTGGGTGGCGTGCGCCTGGCGTGACCCAAGCGTAGCCCCCGTGCCCAGCCCCCTCGCGCGGCGCTCCCGAGGGAAGGCGTTACGATGGGGCCGGACATTGAGCTCTGGGCTCCCTGAGGTTGATGCGGCCGGGGGCCACCCTCAGTTGTTTATCACCAGCGCGGAGCATAGCGCTTCCCTATGTGTACGGGCATAGCCGCTCCTCAGCAGTGTCGTCAGCCAGCGCAGAGCATGGTGCTTCCACTGGTGCGTGGGAGGGGGCTCCCCTCCGGGAGGAGCCCCCGGGGCGTGTACAGCCCCGCCCTGACACGTGGTTGGCACGGTAGGGCCTGACGAGGTGTATCTGGGCACCCGTGAGCCAGCGCGGGACTCACGGGGCCCTACCTCAAGGCGGGTTGCGCCTGGCTCTAGGCCTTTACTTGTAATGTGTTCCTGCAGATTTGGTTAGATGCCGGCGCTCTACGTCCTCGGGTCCCGGCCCTCGAGCGGGCTCAGCCGTCGCTGGTATGGCAGGTCGCGATGCCGTGGACAAGGCCAGAGGGTGAGGGCTGGAGAGCCAGTAAGAGCCCATGAGTCGCGATGCTCAGGTACCCCCCCCCTTTAACGCGCAAGCGGCCGACATGAAGGAAGAAAGGTGCCGTGGACAGGCATCAAATAACGATCATGATGGGTCAAACGCACGACTCGAATAAACGCGAGAAGAATACATGCCACTGGGTCTGGCCCGGGTGGCTTGGGGATAATGCAGCCCGAGGGGCGCCCCAATAAAGTAAGCTAAAAGACATGAATCAAAGGGATACATGCCGCAGGGATGGACCCACGCGGCCTGGGAATGATGCAGCCCTGGGGGGCGCTCCCAGCTGAAAATGAAACTCGAAGGATGTCACCTGATAATGTTGAAGATGAAGGGATGCTGAAGTAGCAGACGGCGTGCGCTTGCGAGAGACGATCTTCACGAGCCCCCAGGCCCGGGGGCCTCGGGAGGCTCCGGAGGCGCTGGCGGCTCCTCGCAGACCATCTCCATCTCTGCCAGGACTGCAGAATGCCTGGCCGCGTGAGCCTCCAAGATGCTCCTCATGAGGCGCTGACGCATAGCAGCCGCGTTCGGCAGGCCGTAAGGCATGCGAACATAGCTGTGGGGTGGACCTTCGCAGCGTCCCACGCGTGAGGGCCAGAGGCGCTCCTAAGAGGTGGCTCGGTTGAGTCCTGGTATGTCGATGCAGACGCGCAGCCCACCATCCTCGCCTAGATGGGGAGCTACGGCGGGTAAGTGGCGGCTGCCACTCATGACTCTTGACTCCTGCAGCTCCTGAATGATCTCGCTGACGAATTCCTGAGGGTTTGGCCCTCCTTGCCTTGCTCCTTCCTGAGGGAAACGTGCGTTGAAGCACGCTTCCAAGTGGTGCCCGAGCGCCTCCCTCGTGCTCTTAGCAAAGTCGATGGCCCTCCAGGAGAGAGCCCCCGAGCCTTGCTCGAGGAGGGCGTCGGGCGCGCCTCCCTATGCGACAGAAGGAGGCGCCCCCTGAACAGGCGCGGACCCTGAGGGGCCTGCCTCCCGAGGGGCCAGGCCAGGCGATGTCTTCTTCTTCTTAGGGGCAGCCTCGGGAAGCCTCCCGCTCCTGTGATCTGGGCCTTCGATCGATGCGGCTTGGAAGGCACGCTCCAGAGAACACACAGCGTCTCTCTCTTCACAAGGCACCGTGATGACTCCACCGCTTCCTGGCATCTTGAGGACATTGTAACCGTGATGGGTCACGGCCATGAACTTGGCCAGGGCTGGGTACCCGAGGATGGCATTGTACGGCAGGCGAATGTGAGCACGTCGAAGTCAATGAGCTCGGTGCGGTAGTTGTCGCGCTTCCCGAAAGTGACAGGAAGGCGGACCTGCCCTATCGGAACCGTGGAACCATCGGTGACTCCTGAGAAATGCTTGGTTGGCTGCAGCTGATTGTATGGCACTTGGAGATTGTTGAACGTCTCGACGGATAGGACATTGAGCACTGCCCCGCCGTCGATGAGGGTCCTGGTGACTTGCACGTTGCTGATAATTGGGGAACAAAGCATCGGGAGGACTCCGGCTGTGGCTGCGCACTTGAGCTGATCCGCTGAGCTGAACGTGATAATGCACGCTGACCACCTGAGAGGGCGTGTGGCCTCAAGCTTGGGGAGGACTGCATTCACTTCGCGAGCAAACTGCTTGAAGATGCGCTGAGAGGCCGGGGCTTGAGCGCCGCCCAAGATGCAAGCGATTGCGCGCGGCTCCTGGAAGCCTCCAGCCCCCTCCTCCTGATGATGGTCTTCATTCCTCCTCGGCTGCGGTGGCAGAGGAGGGAGGCCCGCGTTGCCTTGTGGGCGATCCTCGCGAGGCTGATCCCTCCAACCCCCCTCGCGAGGTGGGTCCCTCCAACCTCCCTCGCGAGGCTGGTCCTGCCAGCGGTCTTGCGAGGTCCGTCACGCCACCCTTGGCGAGGGCCACGGTCTTCCCATCGTCCTCCACCTCTTCCTCCTCCTCGGCCATAGCCCCGATCGCTGCGCTCGGGGCGTCGGCCGGCACGCACGTCCCGCACGGCCCTGAGCTCTTGGCATTCGTTGGTGTTGTAGGTGTGGAGGTCGTGGTACACGCAGTACCGGCTGCCCTTGGATGACTCAGGCTGATCCCTGCCTCGCTTGGTGTCCGGTTCTGCTGCAAGCACGGCAGCCCCCTTGCGCTTCACGTCCTTGGCCTTGGGCTTCTTCTCTTCTGGGTCTGCAGCTGGCAGCTCGAGGAAGGAAGGCGCCCTTCCTCAGCCCTAGCGCACTTGGTCGCCAGGTTGAACAGCTCCAGGGAGGTGCATAGGTCCTCATGGATCGCGAGCTCCTCCTTCATCTTGACGTCACGTACGCCGTCGGAGAAGGCTGAGATGGTGGCCTCCTCAGACACCTTGGGGATCTTAAGGCGAGCGCTGTTGAAGCGCTGGATGAACTTCTGCAGGGTCTCTCCCGGTTGCTGCTTGATGCGGCGCAAGTCGCTCATGGTCGGGGGCCGGTCGCGGGTGCCTTGGAAGTTGGCGATGAATCGGGTGCGCATCTCGTCCCAGGAGGATATCGTGCCAGGAGCCAGGTTCAGGAGCCAGATGCGGGCGCCGTCCTTGAGCGCCATGGGGAACCAGTTCGCCATGACCTTCTCGTCCCCGTTGGCGGCCTCGATGCCCAGCTCATAGAGCTGGAGGAACTCAACAGGGTCAGCCGTGCCATCGTAGCGTGGGGGCAGGTCTGGCTTGAACTTGCCTGACCACGCCACGCTGCGCGGCTCGGCGGAGAAGGCACGGCAGCCTGCAGTGGCCGTGGGAGCCCTTTGGTGACGGAGAGCTTGATCTTGCGGGTCTCTGTGCGCTGCCGCCAGGTGCAGCGCGGGGTCTTGATGCGCTGGAGCAGGAGCGCGTTCGTGCCGAGCCGGTGCGGGGAGCACACGGGCGGCCTCTTGGGGACGAGGGATCTCTTGGCAGCTCTTCTCTTGTTGTGCCGGCGTCGGACGGAGTGGGTTCCGCCCAGGGGCCACGCGCCTTGGGGCCAAGGCGCCTTCTTGAGGGGAGGCGGTTGAGGCGCCCCCGGAGCTTCGTCGCCCACGCAGGGCGAGGCGCGGTGCAGTGAAAGGGATGGTGCAGGGGAGCCCCCAGCGGCACTGACGAGCTCGGTGATGCGGGCGAGCCACTCGTCGTAGAGGTCGCCGACGGGACGGTAGTGCAGGAGCTCCCGCACCAGGAGCAGCGCGGCGTGCGCGTCCGCAGGAGCGCAACGGGCGTAGGACGGGGAGCCGGCTGGAGTCAGCGACGGGGTGGCGGTGCGGCCTTCTCGCCGCACCTAAGGATGCAGGGACGACGCTTGCTGCTCGTTCCCCGTCGGGCCGGTGGCGGCGTTGACGGCAGGCGACGGGGAACGGCGGGGGCGCCCGCCGACGGGGGCCGTCTGGGCGACGCGAGTGGCGAGAGCGGCCCGGC
The DNA here is from genome assembly GCF_018294505.1 of Triticum aestivum. Lineage (NCBI taxonomy): Eukaryota > Viridiplantae > Streptophyta > Magnoliopsida > Poales > Poaceae > Triticum > Triticum aestivum. The sequence continues at coordinate 309,574,756 of NC_057795.1, read as the reverse complement.
GCTCGGCGCGGGTGCGACGAGCGTCTGACATGGATGGGACGGGCGGCGAACCACGAGGCGACGGAAGGCAGATTCCGACGCACCCCTACCTGGCGCCAAATGTCGGATTTCGGGTGCCGGCAGACCCTCAAGGTTCGAACTCTGGGGTGCACGCGGAGATCACACCTCCTGCCTACCCATGTCTCACCGCCTCGCCAGGATCTAAAACTAAACGAAGAACAACTCAAGGGACACGAAATTTATACTGGTTCAGGCCACCATTGTGGTGTAATACCCTACTCCAGTTTGTGGTGTGGTGGATTGCCTCTGGGGCTGACGAGGAACAGTACAAGGGAAGAACAGCCTCGCGAGGGTCTGTTCTTGGCTGGTGCGATGAACTGCTAGGGGGAGTTCAATCGCTTCACTCTCTCTCTCTATCTTTCTATCCTTGTTCTTTCGATGCCCTTACCCTGTGGGTGGCTAGTCCTATTTATAGGCGGAGGCCCTGGGCCTCTCCCCAAATATTGAGCGGGAAGGGCGCCAACAATTGGCCATTTTGAAGGGGAACATCTAGTACATTTATCCTGACTAAAGTTGGTCCTTGCCTGCCAAGGACCGTGACGATGACGCCGGCTTGGGCTCCACGATGACCTCCGTTCTGCCGTCCTGCTGGTCTTGGTCTTGTTGCACCGAAATGGTTGCCTTTGCTTGATACTCTTGCCTGCGCTTGCCCCCTTTGCACCAAAGAGGAAACAAGGACTCTGCGCAGGCCGGCGCCCGCCTGGCCTTGGTCGTCATGGCTTGCGTCATGAGCACCTCGCGAGGTACCCCATCTTGATCTCTCCGCCTCCTCGCGAGCCAGCCTGACGAGGCCGTGCCCGAGGAAGCCTCCTGCCGTCCGCCCCGCGAGGCTTGGCCCCTCGCGAGGGTCTTGAGTATGCGTTGATGAAGATGGGACGTACTGGGCCACTTCCTGAGCCACGTCGCAGGCCGCAGGCAGGCAAGTCTGGGTACCCCCGTTCCCAGAACGCCGACAGCGCTTGCTGAATTCCTCGAGTTGACCAACCAGCGTCAAACACCTTCGCGACAGCTGGGGCGGCCAGGTTGGCGGCGACGGCGTCCTCCTTAATGTAGTCTGCAACCTCGAGGTAGAAGAGTCGCGGGTAGATGTGGCCGGGCGTGTAGGGCTCGTCGTAGTTGAAGCACAACCCTTGGCGACGACGCTCGAGTAGCTCAGCTGAGGTTAGCCGGCGGAACGAGCGGGCCGCGGTCTCGGCGAGGAGTGCCGCAGAAGCCTGAGCAGGCCGACCCTGCGCGGGAACATCCGGCCAGAGTAGTGGCCCGGCGGCTCGGGACGATGATGCCTGTTGGATGGCCACCGCGCGGCGCTCAAACGCGCTGGCGTAGTACATGGCCGTCTGGAGATCCTGGGGTCCCCGAAGCTCCACGTCCACGCGGATGTGATCCGGAAGTCCACCGACGAAGAGATCGGCCCGCTGATGTGCCATCACACCCGACGCGTGGCATGCGAGGGCCTGGAAACGATCGGCGAAGTCCTGAACCGTGGAGGTGAAGGGAAGGCGGCCTAGCTCTGCCAGGCGGCTCCTGCGGATCGGTGGCCCAAAACGAAGGAGGCAGAGCTCGTGGAAGCACTCCCAAGGGGGCATGTTGCCCTCGTCCTGCTCGAGGGCGTAGTACCAGGTCTGTGCCGCTCCGCGGAGGTGGTAAGAGGCGAGCCAGGTACGCTCCGAGGCAAGGGTGCACTGCCCACGAAAGAACTGCTCGCACTAGTTGAGCCAGTTGAGGGGGTCCTCCGTGCCGTCATAAGTGGCGAAGTCCAGTTTGGCAAACCGCGGCGGTGTCTGAGTCGGAGCGTCGTGGCCGACTGGCTCGGAGGTGCGAAGCAGCGAGGATTGGGGCGCCCGGCCAGTATGGCCGCAGCCCGTGGAGTGCCCCGCCGAGCCGAAGGGATCACCGAACTGCAGAGTGGGTGCCGGCGGGTCTCCAGCTGACGTGTAGACGGGTGGCGGCGTTGATCCGGTCAGCCATGCCGGTATTGGGGACGGCGATGGCGGGAAGCGCACTTGCTGTATCGGTACGCCTCCCCGCGAGGGTGACCCGGGCCCCATGCTGGGCGGTGGCGGGGCAGGCAGCTGCGGTGGCACGGACCCGAGTGGCGTGGGGGGTGCCGCGAGGGCCGGGGCCGACCACTGCGACCATTGAGGCGCGGCAGCGGGCGGCGGTGGG